>NC_058413.1:54930263-55035296 GCF_002201575.2 Neomonachus schauinslandi | reverse complement strand
CCCCTCCCCGAGCCCACTCCTACAAAATACAATCTCAAGGCCCCAAGCCCCGAACCCCCTCTGGGCACTCCCTATCCCTTCCCTGATGGTGACATGGGGTCGTCCTGCCCACGGACCCTCAGTCTGGAGCCCCGGTATGGACTGGCCATGACTGAAAACTGGCCATGGGCCATCTGTCCACAGCCCCCAGACGAGTACTGTCTCATGTGGGTCACCGCGGACCTGATCTCCTTCATGCTCATCATTGGCATCTTCGTCCTCCAGAAGTGAGTAGGCTCTGACTCCCTTGCACACCCCACAAGCCCAGCCCCCACCCCAGCCAGTTGAACTTCCTCCTGAGCCCTGGGCCTGGAGAAGCCCTGATCAGGCAGCCTGTTCAGGGTAGGACTGCCCAGCAGGCCCCCTGGCCCATCCTCCTCAGCTAGAGCTTGAGTGGCTTCTGGAATGAGCACCCAGCTGGGAGCCCAGAGCCAGCTCTGCCATGACTTGCTGTGTGGACTCTGGCGGGTTTGGGCTCCTCTCCGGCTTGTCCTCACCTGCTCCCCAGGGCCTGGGCTGTCACCAACACCCAGCACTCTGGTGTGCCACGCTGGAGACCTCCTGCCTGTTAGGGTAGCACCCGGGACAGCGGTGCAGTGGGGAAGTGGGGTTGGGTCCGGGGGAGGGTTTAGGGCCAGGCAGGGGCCCCGATCCAGCCACCACCACCAACTGGCTGTTTTATTCCTGACTGACGTTCTCTCTCTGTCACTCACCGCTCTGATCCGGCGCATGTCCCTCCTCTCTCCCCACCCCCCTCTCTGCTGCACTGTGGTATCTCACAGCTATCACTTGATCAGGTAATTCTGGTGTGGTCTTCCTCTCCTGTTCCTCTTTCTCCCTCCTCCTTGCCATCCCCTTCTCCAGTTCCATCCAAAACCTGCCGTGCGCCAAGCCTGTGCCTGGGTCAGGGTCCCTCGCGGGTCACCCTCCCAGACACCTCTGCTCGCCTGACGCCTCCTGCTGTCCCCATCTCGCCTTGTGTGCGCCCCCGCCCTCTGATCCTCCTGCTGTTCCTCGCAGGTTGCTGACCTGGCCCCTCTGAGCACCAAAGCGGCTCCCCCTGGGGAGGGACTGGTCCTGGCCACCCCTCCCACGGCTGGCACTCGCAGGGGCCTTCACCCCTGCTCCGTGCAAACTGTACCAAGTTCTGTCTCTCCCTTCCCATCTCTCAGTGTCTCCTCTCGGGCTTTGCCTCTCGAATCCCTGCTTATCTTTCTGTGTGTCTCTCATCTCTCTCACTCTCTATTTCTGCCTCCCACCCGACTCCTCCCGCCTTATACACACAGCATCCCTGCTTTCCCCTGCGGGAACCCCACAGTGGTTGAGCTTCCTGTCCTAGATGTACCTGGCTGCAGAGACCCTGGCCTGACACCTTCCTCCTGGGTTTACTGTGAATTTCCAACATGAGTCCTAGGTCCTGGGGATCCAAGCCCCCATCTTGGTCCAATGCCTTGGGCCCTCCTTGTTTAGACAGATTTACAAACTGCTCCCTGGCTGAGGGACCGAGCCCAGTGAAGGGACATGTACTGGTCCTTCCTTCATCCTCTCCGTCAGCAGACACCCCCCTCCCCCATGCTGTACCTGTGCTGGGCCTGCAGCAAGGAGCCAGGCCTTCACCCTTGGAGCCCCAGGGTGCTGGGGGGCAGCCGAGGTGGCCCAGGTGCTGGGATGGACATGCCAGGCCCGCTCTGTGTCCAGCCAGGGCCATGACATGGTCTTCCTGCGGGTCAGGAGAAGACTGACAGGAGGGGACCCTGAGGGAGACCATTCCCTGCAGGCCCCCTCCCTCCACTCATACACTCAACAGATCCTCTGGGCACCTGCCACACAGCAGGTTTTGAGGTTGGTGCCAGGGATACTGTGACAAATAAGAGACCCAGTCGCTGCCCTCAAGGACATGTAGGGCAGCCAGCCCAGCCAGAGCACGGGCTGCCCTCCCCTCTGCTTCTTGCTTTCCCCTGTCTGTCTGCTCTTTTCATTCACCCACCTGCCTGTCCATCTGCCTGTCCATTTCTGCTGTGCTGACCCCATCTGGAAACTGATTTCTCATGAGTCTGGGCTCCCCCCCACCCCAGCAGGGCTCAGTGCCTGGGGGGTTGGGTTCTTGTTTCCAAGCTGACCCCTGCGCTTCTCTCAGTGGGAGTGGGGGTGGGGGTCCAGTGAATCTTTCTGTCTAGTTCGCAGGAAAAGTCTTAAGTTCGGAGACCAGGGATTTGGGGCTGGTTGAGAGGAACTGCAATAGCAAAAACTGCCCTGGGCTGGGCACAGGACCCTGAGTCCCCGGCTCTGCCTGGCCCCTGCACACCCCGCACAGCCCCATCCAAGTCACTCGGACACCCCTGCCTCTGAACCTGTGAAGACAAGGCCCCCACAGCCTCTCTCTCCCTCCCTCCCCCCTTTTACCTCCCCCCCCCCCCCCCCCCCCCCCGGGCTCTCCCCACTGGCTTCACTCGCCTGGCCCCATGGGGGAGCTGGAGGATACAGCAGCTGGGACTCCCTGAGACCGGTGTGTACCCCACAGATGAGTGTCAGAGTCATGCCTGCTAAGCTCTCCCCCAATTTGTCCCATTCAGAGTCCGTGTGCAACTGTGGGCACCTGAAGCACAACTCACCAACCCCAAACCAACCATCTTCCAGGGCAAGGGGACCTGATCTCAGATTCTGGGGACAAGGGGGAGGCTGGAGAGCCCTGCTGAGAGTCAGGAGACTCTGATTCAAGCCCTAGCTCTGCCCTTGTCTGGACCTCCGTTTCCCCATCTGTAGTTAGACAAGAGACCTGCTGGTCTCTCAGGCCAAATCCAGATAGGTTCTGGGATTGGGCAGGATCCCTGCTCCAAGGAAGGCTGGGAAAGGACCTGTGCCCATGGGCCATCTCTGCAGGTGGCGCCTGGGTGGCATACGGAGCTACAACCCCGAGCAGATCATGCTGAGTGCTGCGGTGCGCCGGACCAGCCGGGACGTCAGCATCATGAAGGAGAAGCTCATCTTCTCAGGTGGGCAGCCCTGCAAAATGAGGCCGTGGGCTGTTACCTGCACCGCCCCCTGCACTTGAGTATGCCACGTACAGGCAGGGACACAGCACGGACATACATCCACCCACCCGGCTTCACGTACACAGGAGCATGCACCCCTCCATATGCGGCCATCAACTCCAGACCCTGTGGTTGTCAGCCCCGTGGGTGGTGGACAGAGGTGACATGTGGCGGGGGTGGGGGGCTGCTTTCCCTTTGCCTGGCTTATTCACCATAAATGCTGATTTTTCACGCCTGCTTGCTGCCAGCCCCTGTTGGCATTCCCAATCTGATGGAGGGGGCAGCTGTATAAACAAATACACAGAAAATTGGGTGCCACTAGAGCTCTAATAGGGGTGCTGAGCCAGAGTGGGGTGCAGAGGAGAGTGGTCAGAGCTCTCTGGGGCAGTGAGGGTCTTGGGGCCCACTTTGCAAGGGGACCTAGCTGCAAAGGGAAAGATGTGTAGGCGGGGCCTGGGTGATGGGTTTGAGGTGAGGGCTGACCAAGCAGAGAAAAGGAAGGGCATTCAGGCAGGAACAGCAGGTGTTCAGAGGTAGTGAGGGGCCATGGCTTACTGGAGTACCAAGAACTATCCATCCTTCCATATGGCGTGAGGGGTGGCCTCGCACTCGTGAGGACGGCACTAGGGAGGCACTTGGGCCTCGAGTGTGTGGTCAGGAACTTGGGCTTTACTTTGAAAGCAGAGTAGAACAGGGGCAGATCTGTCCTTGCTACAGTAGGGCTGTAACAAGCACCACAAACTGGGTGGCTTAAACAACAGAAATTTGTTTCAGTTCTGGAGGCTAGAATTCCAAAATGAAGGTGTTGGCAGGGTTGGTTCATTCTGAGGGCCATGGGAGAAGGATCTGGTCCAGGCCTCTCTCCTTGACTTATGGATGGTCATCTTTGTGTTGACATGGCATTCTCCCAGTATGCATCTGTGTGTCCAAATTTCCCCTCTTTATAAGGACACCAGGCACACTGGACTAGGGCCCACCTTAATGACTTCATCTTACCCAATTAACATCTGCAGCAACCTTATTCTCAAAGTCACATTCTGCAAGTACTGGGGGTTAAGACTTCAACCTATGAATTTGGGGGAGAGCACAATTCCATCTATAGCAAGTGTGGACGGTGGACAAGAGGGGGAAGCTGGAGGCAAAGAAACCAGTAGCTCAGGGAAGAGGTTGGGTGTGGGAGCACAGAGGAGAGGAGAGATTTGAGGGATATTTAGGAGCCAGATGGGCTGGGGTTCAAATCCCAGCTCTATCTCCAACTAGATAGGTGAACCAGAGCACAATTAGCATCAGACTCCTCCTCTGTAAAAGGGACTGGTCCTCCCTCACAGGGTGCTTGAGGGGTTAGCACCACACCTGGCCCAGAGGTATGCTGAGTAACCACTGTCTGAATGACCGAGACTCCAGTGGGGGTGACTGATTTGGGGGCTGGTTTCCAGGATTGTGTGACCATCCACTCATTCATTCACTCCTTTATTTATTCATACCTTCAACAGATGAACGCCAGGCACTGTCTTAGGTGCTTAGGATTTACAGATTCCTGCCAATGGGGCACTTGCATTCCCCCTGCCTTGGCTCAAAAGGAGCCTTCCCTGAGCACCAAGGCTGGGTTGGAGTGCCTCCCCTGGTGGCCCACAGCCCTCTAGCCACACTGGGGAGCTCCTGGAAGGAGAGGCCAATCAAAGGCCCCTAGGGTGCCCAGGCTCCTACAGCCTGGCCCAGAGAAGTCAGAAGGGGCAGACAGAATGAATGGAAAGAAAGAGGCCAGCCCCTCGGCCTGGCAGGTTCTGCGCCTCCAGGCCCCCACCTGTCCTTCAGTGCCAAAGGCCATTCATTGAGCACCTTCTGAGTGGAGACTCTGAGGAGCCAGCCACAATCCTCACCCCATCCTGCCCACTCCAGGTTGAAAGTCCTTTCCAGAGACCCTCAGCCTCACCTCCCCTCAGGGTAGGCGCAGCTCCACTCAACAGACCTTTTCTGAGCCTCTGTTACATGTCCAGTGCTGTGCCAGACAGTGGGACACAGATGCCCAGACCTCACCCCTGTGCTTGAAGTACTCCAGCTGGGGGGGGGGGGGGCCCACTGACAGTGACAGTACAGGAGGTGATGGGGCAGGGAGAGGCAGGGGCTAGGGTGGCCATGAGGAGGCCCCATTCCAGCTTGGGGGGCTCAGGGGAGGCTTTGAGGAGGCGGTAATAACAGAGATGAGAAAAACTGAGCTAGATTTTAAGAAAAGGAAGTGTTGACAGGGAGGACACTCCCAGGAGAGGGGCCAGTGCGTACAAAGGCCCTGAGTAAACGCATGGGCACCAAGATCAGGAGGGTACAGATGGTTTTCTGTGGCTGGAAGGTGGAATTCCAGGGGAGAGTGGACTGAGGTGTGGCCAGAGTATTTGCAGAGTCCAAGGAGGGCCTTGAAAGCCAACCTCAATAGCAAACCCGAACCCAGTGATTTCATCAACCTCCAAGTGCCTGACCAGGACTTCCCGTGGGTTACCCTTCCCGCTGCATTTGCCAGCCATCCTCATGGACCCCTCTTCTCCCCACTCACATTCTGCCTCCCTCTGGCCCCACAGAGATCAGCGACGGCATGGAGGTCTCCGATGAGCTCTCTGTATGTTCAGACAACAGTTATGACACGTATGCCAACAATGCTCCCACCCCTATGGATAACCGAAGGAGTGGCAGCCGCACCAAGACGCTCACAGACCACAGTGGGTGTTAGCCGAAGACCTGTCTGTCCCAGCCTGTACCTAATGTGGAGACCAGGGAACCCAAGAGAGCTGGCAGAAGCATGTCTGGCCTGGGAGTGCGCTGGGAGCTGGCTCCATGGCCTCCTCATTGGCTCCAGCCCTCTGTCAGCCATGGCCTCCCTTGGAGGGGGCTCCCCTCTCTCCTGAGGCCCACTTGGGTCAGGACTCCAGCCTCACAGATGCCCCTGCAGGCCTGGGGCTCCTTCTGGAAAGTTTGGAGCCTGGGGCCTGGTCCTCCCCTGGAGGCCTTCCCTTATATCCTGATCTGGAAGCTCTGATGAGTCACTGGGCTATGCCATGCCCCCTGTGGCAGTTGAGAATGTGGATGTCCACCTGTCCGTCCTGTCTATGCTCAGAGGCAATCAACTTCTGCATGTCTCCTGCCTCGAGGGCCTGGACTGGGCCTCTGTTCTTCATGTCAGTCTCAAAAGCACAAGGATTTTCAGCCCAGGAGGAAAGCCTGCTGCAGTGGTGGAGACGTTCCTCCCCGACCGGCCTCCTACTACCAGGAGAGGGACCGAGTCACGTCCCCAGGAGCAGCTGGAGATGGCCAGAAGAGTAGGCTTAAGGCTGCTTTTACCCCTTACCTAAGTGTCCAGCAGGCCTCTAGGGCAGAGTGGCACAGAGGCCCAGGATATCCACAGAATGACACAACCTCAGGTTTCCACATCTGTGGCCACAGAGCAGTGGCCACATGGGAAAGAGTGTTCTAAGCATGGCCAAAGGTGGGCATATGGCCAAGGAGGCCTATAGCAGAGCGAACCTGAGGGCCTTGGTCAATATGATTAAAGCTGCCATCTTGACATGTGTCGTCTCTGAATGGTCTGTGGGAGGGTAGGGAGAGGGTTTGCTGGGTTTGGGATTCAGTTTTGGGCTGATGATTTGAGGAGGAAGCATTCTCAGAAATGAATGGAAGAGCGCAGGGTGCTAGGGTGCTTGGGCCCCTACCCAGTATCACCAGGACACTGGGACTTCCTGAACAGCCCTGGGATTGGGGACCAGTATCCCCATATTGTGGCGGGGGGAGATGGTCCTGGAGTGGTAAAGTGACTATCCAAAGCCACACAGCTGAGAATGGGCAAACCAACCCAGAAGCCCGCCCAAGCTCTGGCCCCAGAGTGGATGCATGCCTTCCATAACCAGCCAGAATGGCAAGACAGATGGGGAGGCCTCCTGGGTCTGACATAGGGCTGCGAAGTGGAACCAGCAGGGCCCCTCACAGCTATATGGCGGCTTTCTGAGGTGTTTCCTAGGAGCCAAGGGATGTATCTCTTCTCCAAACAGGGGTCTTCTGGGTAGAATTCTTGGGGTCTGAGCAATTCTGGCACCTTCTTGGAGGAAAAGAAAAGAAACCCCTCCCAAATGCTGGAATCCAGACTGGGCCCCCCACATTAACCTCTAGGACTGCCCACTGGGAACTGTGAGGGGATTCACCCTCCTTTCATCCTACTGAACATCTGCCAAGTGCATCCCTTCCTGGGGCAGAGGTCAACTCCCACCTCTCCCTGGGCATGAAGTGTAAGGGAAATCCTGAATGGCTGGATTAGGGATGGGGCATATTGCTCTACCCAAAATGCCTCAGTAACCTCTCCATCCTCTGGCAGACCCACCCACGAAAGTGGATTTGACCTTTCAGTCCAGCTTTTCCCTGTCCCATCAGTGCCCCTGGCCAGGATATCCCAGGCTCGTGGCCACACTTGGGCTATCTGAGACATCCCGGAGCCTTCAGGGGCAGGTGGAGGGGGCTGGGAGTTCTGAGTGGGACAGCGAGTTAGCACCCCACTCTCACCAGGACCCTACACTGTACCCACCTCCCTGGTGCAGAGGCAGTCTAGCTGCCTCCCCTCACCCCAAACAATGGAGGGAGGATGGAGGCCATCCCCTAGCTGGGTAGACAGCCAGTCTTGTCTCCACCCTCAGCTGAGCTTGCAGCCTATGGTCAATACTGGCTCCTGTCCCTTGACCCGAAGAGTTACTGAGAACCCCACCTTCCTGATGCCACCCCCCACACTCTCCCCTTGTCTGCACAGGACAGACTGACTGCCCTGTTCACAGGAAAACCAGAGACAGGGCCCCTTCCCTTCCCACTTCTTCCCTCCTTCCTTGGACGCCAGGGGTGTGGCCCCCACCAGGTGGAGCCTGCCCCCCACCTGCTCAGGGCCCTCCTTCCCAAGTACAGATATAAAAGGGCCCAAACCTCTCCTGTCCTTTGACACACAGCAACGCACACTCCTTTTTTAGGGAGAAAGGAAATACACTTTTCCCTGGCGTGGGGTACACGAAACAGACTCTGCCCCCAGGCCTCGGGACACATACTTGGCCAGCATCACAGTGAGCCCATCACAGCACCTTCCACAAACTCAGCCTGCCCAAGCTGGCCAGGTCACGTTCCTGCAGCACCCAGGCCTCACGGACTCCACATGGCACATGGCTTTCACTGACAAACCTCCCCGAGTGTCACAGCAACCCAGTAAGATAAGGTAGGGCAGGAACTGCAAGCCTCCCTCCTGCCAAGATGAAGAGCTGGGCCAAGGGATGGGCAGTGATCTGCCTAGGGCTGCATGGCGAGTCACGGCAGTTCCAGGACCAGACCCCAAGTGCCCTGGGCCTATCTGGGCTCTTGTCAAAGCAACCTCCTCCCAATTGCTGTCCTCTTCTGTGAAGGCAAATCTCACCAGCCTCTCAAACACCAGGCCCTGTGGCCCTTTGTGGAGGCAGCAAATGATCTGGGACCAGCCTATAGGGTGGCCTCCCCTGGCTCCAGGAGGCCAGGCCTGCTCAGTACTACCACGGCCCACCTCACTGAGTCCCCTCCAACGTGGGTGCATTGCTGAAAACCACCTCAACTCATACGATGCCACGGCCATAGGACCACACGTGGGCCCCAAGACACAACCCCCTGTCCTGCAGACAGACCCACGTCACACACAGGATCACACAGACACAAAGAGGGACCCACCAGGCAGACAACCAGACACATGAAGTCCCACGATGACAATGTCTGCTGTCAAACAGGAACACAGATAGGCAGAGTCACACACAGGTAGGAGGGCATCCAAGGCCCCGAAGCTATGCGGCCACAGAGTTAGTCCCACCTACAACTATAGTCACACCCACCACATCCCTGTGTGCTCCCACACTCACATACAGGTTCCCTGGCACACCTGGACCCTCACAACCACCCGATTACACCCCGACTCCTTAGGGCAGTCCCCCCACACACCTTCACATCCATACATTTATTCAAGGGCACGGCCAGTGCCAGATCACCCCCAGTCCAGGTACAAGGATCCCCGAGATGCGTGCACGGTCAACGCCATGCTTACTCACGCCTCCTTCCTTCCCTCCCTCCCAGGGCTGGCCCAAGAATGGAACAAAAGCTCAGCGTCCCCTCCTCCCCCTCTCCTCTCCCCTCCCCCCTGGCGTCCAGCCCCTTTGTCCTCCTGCAGCTGAGCTGGAGCCGGAGTCCAGGCAGAGCGGCAAGGACACTGGAGCCCGACTGCCAGGGCTGTAGCAGCAGGACAGACAGGAGCGGTCAGTACGAGAGCAGCAGCTGCAGAGCCCCCGAGTGAGCCATGGCCAGGTAAGTGCCAGGTACATCCGGGGACTTAGCCCCTCAACAGGCAGGGCCGTGTGGTGTCTACAAGTCTGAGTGTGTGTGTGTGAGAGGGGGTGTGGGTGTGAACAAGAAACAGGGGGCATGTCAACTTCTAGGGGCTGGATCCCTTAGTTCGCATCAGAACTCTTGGCTGGAGGTACCTAGATGCTTAGCTAGGACGAGAGAATGTCCAATGGAGCCCTGCCTGGGAATCCCTACCATCCACACTGCAACTGGGTCCTCCGGCCCCCAGACTGGGAATCCCCAGGGTGGAAACGGAGTCTGATGTCCCAGTGTGACCACAGTGCCCAGCACAGTAGACAGCAGTAGAACGAATGAAAAAGTATTGGTGCACTTCCCAGGAGGAGACTCCCTCTCCTTGTGCTGCAGGGAGAGGTCCCTCCTTACCCTGAAGAGACCGGCCCTCCTGGATCCCAGCTCAGGGGGTGGCTGCTTTCTTAGTAAGCAGCCAGCAGAGAAAGGAATGGGGGCAGCATGCTCTGATGACCTCCCTCACCTCCCTCTGCTGGTTCTGGGCTGCTCCTTTGGACATGCCCTCACCCCGGCAAGTGTGGCCAAGCAGCTAGGCCTGCAGAGTCTGCAGCCAGGTGGGTTCAGGGCCCAGCCCCTCTGCTTGGGCATAGTTAGCTTCCTGGGACCCTGCCCACCAGGGAGCTCATTTCTGTAATCCTGACATGGGGATCCACCACCTAGGATGACCGGGGCGTGAGCAGTGAAAGCCAGATCTGACCTCCGGGGCAAAGCAGTCTCAAAGAAGACAGAGCATGGAGGGAGAGGCAAGAGGTAGAGGGCAGAGTTGTGCTCCCCTAGAGTAAGTTGCCACCTAAAGAAGTGAGCTCCCTGTCCCTGGAGGTGTGCAAGCAGAGACTGTATGTTCATAATGACCAAATCACAACCAGCCCAGTACCACCCCCGAGTCTGTAGAGTGCTTTCACAAACACCCCTCCTTTGGTCCTCAGAGCAACCTCTAAAGGGCCGGTTTCCTGTGTGCTTCTTTTAAGGAAAGACAAACTTAAAGAAGGGCGGGGGCATCTAAAGAAATGCTCAGGGTTGTGAGGATCAGATGAAATTATGCACATAAAAGCAGCCAGCACACCTGGCGTGCTCCCTTCCTCTTGTGTTAGCGGAGTCTGTACTATGTACCTAGCACTTTTCATATTCCACTTCATAAGCACAATGTCACAACAATGCTGTGAGGTGGGCGATATGACCCCATTTGAGAGGAGGAAACTGAAGGGGAGTGACCTGCATAGCTCACGCAGTGAGTCAGCGACAGAGGCAGGTTTAGAGCCCAGATCAGTCCTTAGAGCCAGCTCTTTCCATCTCCCCCCAGGGCTTCCTTGAGAACACGGGGAGAACTCACTAGAGAGAGGGCTAACTTCCCTCTCAGCCTGGGTTCTAGTCTCCTGCCCTCCTTCCCTCTGGGCCTTAGCAAAGATTGTTCTCTAAATGGAGACATCCTCCCTGAACTCCCTTCCCTTCTGGCTAATTCCCCCTATGCTTCTCAGTCTGAAGATCCCTCAGGGGATACCTTCCCTGAATCCCCTCCAACAGGGTCTAGTGCCCCTTCTATCAGCTCCCACACTCCCCCATGGGACCCCCACCAAGCTGTGAGATCCAGGACTGCAGGGTCCATGCTTGTCTTGCCCACTGCTTGGCACAGAAAAGGCTCTAAATACATGCTGGCTTAATGCATTCACTCAACAAACAGATACTAACTGAGCACCTACTGTAGGAGAGGCAGATATTAAAGAGAATAATCAGGGGGCACCTGGGTGGCTCCATCGTTAAGCATCTGACTTCAGCTCAGGTCATGACCTTGGGGTCCTGGGATCGTGCCCAGTGTAGGGCTCCACACTCAGCGAGATGTCTGCTTGTCCCTCTTCCTCTCCCTCTGTCCCTCCCCCAACTCCTGCACGTGCACACACTCTAATAAATAAGTAAAATATAAATAAATACAGAAATCAATCAATCAATCATCAGGGTTTGGTCAGTGGGGAGCACCTAAGGGCAAGAGGAGACAGAACAGGGTGACAAGAGGGAGCAGAGTTATTCCTCCCCACACCACACTAGGTCTCTGTGGGGTAGCCTGAATCCTACAGCTCCCGTCAGGGGGCCCTTAATATACAGATATTTTGTGCAGGTTCCTGTAACCTCCCGGCCCTCCCGTTCCAGACCTTGGAGAGGTAAACGCTTCCTGCTGTTGGTGACCACGGGCACTGCTTTACCCCTTGTGGGAGGCCCTAAACACTGTCTACGTGTGGGTAAATCGTTCCCTTACTAGACTATCCTCAATTTATGCCATTTGAGAGCTTGCCGTCTCTCTCCTGCTGATATTGATGACAGTTTAACGAGTCTGCAGAACAGAAAGTAATATGACTGAAGTGGGTAAGCGAGGAAGACGGTGATACACCTAAGGCAGGCCTAGCCCTCCAAGTCGGCAGGGACTAGATCACTGCAGCCATAGGACTCCGAATGAAGGGATGGAAGGAAGAGCCGCTGAGCAAACGAAAGCACCTGCGTTACATTCATGCATGCCGGCTTGGGTAAACCAGGGAACGAACAACGGAATGAACGGATGAGGGGCCTCCTGCCCTCTCGCCCAACCCAACCAGGTGGATTTCCGACGCTGTTTGTGTTCTTTACCTGGCAGGATGCTGGAGGGCCCAGTGCTGGAGGAGTCGGAGCCCGGCTCCCTGGCGCCGTGTGCGGGGTCCTGCCATGCGCAGCGCGTTCTGCAGACTCTCAACGCGTACCGGCGGAGCGGCACCCTCACCGACGTGGTGCTGCGCGCCGGCGGCCGCGACTTCCCGTGCCACCGCGCGGCGCTCAGCGCGGGCAGCGCCTACTTCCGCAGCCTGTTTGCGGCCGGGCCGCTGGAGCACGGCTTGGCCGTGGTGCCCGTGGCGCCTGTGGCGCCCGTGGCCTCGGAGGCGGGGCCGGGCGCGGCGGCGGCGGCGCTGGCCGTGGTGCTCGACTACGTGTATGGCGCGGGCGTGCGGCTGCGCGCTGAGGACGAGGCGGCGGCCGTGCTGGCGCTGGCCGAGCGGCTGGGGGTGGCGGGCCTGCGCGAGGCCTGCGCCAGCTTCCTCGAGGGCCGCCTGCGCGCCGCCAACAGTCTGGCGCTGCGCCGCGTGGCCGCCGCCTTCTCACTCGCCTCGCTGGCCGAGCGCTGCGGTCGCGTGCTGCGCCAGGCCTTCGTCGAGGTGGCGCGCCACGCCGACTTCCTGGAGCTGGCGCCCGACGAGGTGGCGGCGCTGCTGGCCGACCCGGCGCTGGGCGTGGCGCGCGAAGAGGCCGTGTTCGAGGCGGCCATGCGCTGGGTGCGCCACGACGCGCCGGCCCGCCGCGGGCAGCTGCGGCGCCTGCTGGAGCACGTGCGCCTGCCCCTGCTGGCGCCCGCCTACTTCCTGGAGAAGGTGGAGGCCGACGAGCTGCTGCAAGCCAGCCGCGAGTGTCGCCCGCTGCTGCTCGAGGCCCGCGCCTGCTTCATCCTGGGCCGCGAGGTCGGCGCGCTGCGGGCCAGGCCGCGGAGGTACGGCCCCCTGTCCCCTTGCCTTCCACCCGTCCTCATCCCGGATTCTGCAACCACTCATACCTGTAGCATCCTTTAATTCTGCTCATTCGTTCACACATTTCATGGGCTTGGTATTGGGAATTCTGCCCTTGAGAATTCACAGGCCAGTGGGGGAGAGGTAGGGATCTCACACCTTGCACACATCCTTCCTCTTGCCCATCCATCCGTAATTCTGAGCGCTGTTTCTGTGCAGGTCTTGTGCTGGGTGTCCGGGACTCGGGAGTAATTGGAAATACCCTTTACCTTCCAAGAGCTCAGTCTAGTAAGGGATAAAAATAGGGCCTGGAAAAAATGAGAGAGGCTTACTCTCCCACCCCTGGAACGCCAGACCGGGAGACTTTGGGTGGAGTAGTCCAAGACGTAGTCCAAGTAGTGCCCTCCCGGGGATAGAAGACAGGATGCCTCTGTCTTACCACACTGTGTCTCCAACACTAAGCTCAGGGCCTGGGACAAAGAAGATGCTCAATATTTGTTAAAGGAACTAGGTAGGAAGCCGATGGCTTGGTTTGGAAATTCTGGTGGGGTCAGAAGCCTGAGGGGTTGGTTAGTGGGAGGGGAGAATGTTTTACTGAAAGGGTGTGTATCCTGGTCCAGTGGAATTAGGGAATGGGTTTAGGAAATAGTTACAGTAGGAGGGAGGGAGCACAACTGGCAGTTGGGGATGAAGGGCAGAAAAGGGTAAAGAGAATGGGTTAGTGGCAGCCAACCTGGGTTGGCTGAATTCCAGCTCTCTCACTTACTGACTCCAACTTCCGGCAAGCCAAAGTCTGTGAGCCTGTTTCCTCCTCTGCAAAAGGAGTAGTAACCCCCGCCTAATAAAACTATCATAAGAATTAAACGAGGTGACTTTTCTAGGTAAGGGCTCTGTAAAGATCCTTTCCCTGTAATTTAGATGTCAGTAGTTGGGGTTAAGGATTGGTGACTCTCTTCCCATTGATATTAGGAAAGGAGGTTGGAGGTGGCAGTCCAGCATGGGACTGGGAGGCAGGGAGTGCAAAAGGGCATAAGGGCATGGAAGGGCAGCAGGACGGTACAGTGTGGCCAACGAGAGGATGAGAGAGGGCCAAAACTTGGGTGCGGGTCAACAGGCATTGGGCTTATCCCCACGCCAGATTCATGGACCTAGCTGAAGTGATCGTGGTCATCGGCGGTTGCGACCGCAAGGGGCTCCTGAAGCTGCCCTTCACTGACGCCTACCATCCAGAGAGCCGGCGCTGGACCCCACTGCCCAGCTTCCCAGGCTACACACGCTCAGAGTTCGCTGCCTGTGCTCTCCGCAATGACATCTATGTCTCGGGTGAGGGCAGGGCCGCAGCGGGAGCCCCACAGGATTGGCTCTTTGCCTCCCTCAAGCCACTCTCTTTTTCTCTCCAACCGCGAGGTGGGGGTGGGATTTTCCCCAATAACCTACAGCTATTGGCTGAAGTGGTATGTAGTCCTGCAGGGCCAGTCACTGGTATGACTCTGACCTTCTTTCAGCAATACCCACTTCAATTCATATTACTATTAGTCACTTCTCTTTCTTTAGCCAACTATGTGCAGAACATTATGCTACACACCTTATATTACTCAATTTCCCCTACAACCCCATTTTACAGGGAGGTTAAGAATTTTCCCATTATCTCAAAAATGGTAAAGCTAGGAGAAACACAGATTGGTTTGATACCAATGGATTGTGCCCTCCCTGAGGTCCAGGCCCTAGAGAGAGAATAAAACAGCCCCTGCTCCCCTGGAGAAGGGGAGACAGACTTCACTTTGCCCCCAGACTTTTCAGCTGGACCTTGAAAATCTGGAGCGAACAGCATAGGCAAAGGTATGAAGACCAGAATGTGCAGAAAGGAACCCCAGGTACTCAGGTCTCCAAAGTGCAGGTTGAGTGCATCTGGGAGAGGAGGGGAGGTATTGTAGATGAGGCAGGAAAGGGAGTCAAGTTAGATCAGGGAGGCTTTGACTCCAGGCCTAGGTAGACTGCACTTGTTGTAGGGAGCAATGGGTGTCTGGGAAGGATAAGGAGCAGAAGAATGAGCCAGAAAGGCCTCAAGGACCATCCAGGCCACACTTTATTACTGGACAACTTATCCAAGGCTGCTGATGGCCTGTGAACAACATGAAGGGCCTCTGCTGGGTGCTGGTGGGAATACACAGAGGCAGGGGCTACAAAACAGAGCTGGGGCTTGAGTCATGGGCTCAGGCTGAGGGATGCAGTCAGGGTTGTCCTTGGGAAGGCTGCTCCTGAGAGGTAAGTCCCTGGTCAGTAACCCCAGGAGGAACGGGGACGAAGAGTCCACAGTTTGCATTTCAGGGCCTAGCCCCATGGGCATACCCGTGCTCAGCTTGGGAGACTAGAAGTTCTGGTTCTGGTCATTGATCTAGAGTGAAAGGCCGTTGGGCCTTCAACAGGGCCTTCCTGGTCTCTAAGCCACATCTGAGTTTTCTGTCTGTAAACTGTGTATAATAATCCTAACACCTCTTGGAGGAATGAGAACAGACATGAAATCATGAAAGTAAGTGCAGAAATGAGGCTGGGTTACTGAGTCACTCTCTACCTTCTAGCCCAGTGTAGGTGGCTCTGCTCTCCCTCTGCCCCCAGCACATTCCTGATGCTTATTTGGGCACACTTTGCACTCTTATCTCTGTTTGAATTCTAAGTGGCCCCCTTTTTGCTTCCCAGAGTACAGAGCCTGGCATACCACCATAAGGCACCCAGTGAAGATCAGCTCCTTCTCCCTAAATCTCTCAGGCCTCTCCCCACAAAACTCCCTGCCCCTTGTCCTCACACCTTCCCACCATTCATTCAAAACACAGTCGACCCTTAACTCTTCCTTTGGATCTGGGGGCCCTTGTTTCTAGGTCTTTAGGGGTGCTGTTGACCCCAAGAGGGCCTGGAGTCAACAGTGGCTTCTCTTTCCCTAGGAGGCCACATCAACAGCCGTGATGTGTGGATGTTTAGTACCCCTTGGCACACCTGGATCAAAGTGGCCTCGCTGCTCAAGGGCAGGTGGAGGCACAAGATGGCAGTCGTGCAGGGGCAGGTAGGGACACACAGCAGCTGCTGCCCTCTGGCTCAAGGTACAGATCAATGGACTTCCTGGGGGAAGGTCCTATAAGACAGTCTCTCTGAAAGATGGGATCTTAAGCACCAAAAAGGAAAGATACTTGCCCAAAGTTACATGATAATGCTGATAATAATACCTAGTGGTCGGGTCAAAAGTGTGGGCTCTGGGGCCAGACTAGGTGTGAATTTTGACCCTGCCACTTTGAAAAAAAAAAAAAAAGTAATAATCTTTGTAAGCTACATCCCAAATTCAGAAAAGAAAATAAAAGTGCTTCTTAGGATCACTTAAATAAGGTGATAAACCCTCAGTAAATTACTAGCTATTACTAAGCATCAGCTTGGTGCCAGGTATTTGACAGGTCTAATACCCATCCCAGAGACGGATATGCTTATCCCCAGGTAATAGAAGAAACCCGCTAAGGGAGGCCGCCCAGGCGCTGGAAGTGCTGGAATGTACCTCCTGTGAGTCTGGGGACAGTTTCTCCCCGCACATAGCGGAGCATCCCACCCTTGCTTGTCCTCATCCGCAGCTGTTCGCGGTGGGTGGCTTCGACGGCCTTCGGCGCCTGCGCAGTGTAGAACGCTACGACCCCTTCTCCAACACCTGGGCGGGGGCGGCACCCCTCCCGGAGGCCGTGAGCTCAGCGGCAGTGGTGTCCTGCGCGGGCAGGATCTACGTGGTCGGGGGCGCCGGGCAGGACGGCCTCAGCACCAACAAGGTGGGCACGGGCAGGGCGTTGGAGGCCTGCTGTGTTTAATACTTCCCTGCTGAAACGAGGGGGTCACTCCTCAGGGCTGTGTGCCAGACTCCGGAGTTGGCACTTCACGTCCTCATCCGTTTTCTCAGTCTCAACAGCCCTGAGGAGTGACCCCCTTGTTTCAGCAAGAAAGTGAGTTCAGACAGATGACCCCAAGGTCACACGGCGGGTCCAGACCTGAATATTTAAGCTGGTGCCATATGGGTTTCATAGATTTTAAAAATTAAGTTAGGGCAAGGGTAGGATCAATTAAAACATTTTTCCTTCATTCAAAACAAAACAAACCCACACACTTGAAATTTTAGAAAACACAGAAATAGGGAAAAAACCACCCATGAGCCAACCACTAAAGGATAACTATTATTAATATTTTGGTGCATTGCCTGCAGGCTTTCTCTGAATCTACTTTTGTGTTTTAGTTTTGTGTTCTTACTGGTAGTAAAATTTTGCATTCTGCTTTTTATTCTCATTTAAATGTAAGCATTTTCCACATGCTTAGAAACTCTTCACAGCCATCACTTCAATTGTAATAGTCTACAGGGTGGATGAACCATAGTTTGTCAACCCAATTTTCTGTTGCTGGACATTTAGGCTTTCTGGGAATAAAAATTAATCTTCATAGCAGCTTCTTCCCTCCCCTGATGGCCTCACAAGTCTGCGGTCCTGGGATCTGAATCTTTCCCAGATTAGGATACCTCACCCCTCTTTATTCCGCAGGACACACACACACACACACACACACCACACACACACACACACACACACACGCCCCCGTTCCTGGGGCTGGCTGGGGGAACTGCCCCTCTGGTGCAGCACTGATTGAATATAGGCCATTCCAGGAGTCTCCAAGGAAACAACTGAGGAAACGGAATACAGATGAACAGGCAGGTAGTATAAGCCCTCAGAAACTCTGGAAAGTGTGAACACTGGTGGGCCTGAGAAGCCTGTGGACAGTTGTAGGGATGGGGGCTGCAAGATACCCTAGCTGGGATCCTGTCATGAGCTCCGAGCACCAGGGGGAGGGAAGTGGGTTGACAATGTATGCAGTAAGAAATGCATTTCTATGGAGGGCCTGCTCTCTGAGGACCTTCTACAGTGCTAATGCAGATGGTACTTCCATCTCCTGGGATGCAGACCTTTCCTGGACCTTTAAAGATGAGGCGGCTTTGGACAAAGGGAGTCCAGGGCTGGGGCCAGAATGTGGAACGAGACTGAGCACACCTGAGGGCAGGGATGGTGGGTCTCCTCTGCCCCGCCCTCCTCCCCCTCCTCCCGCCGCAATGCTAGCTCAGGTCTGGAAGACACAGGCAAATGTGTTGAATTAGTCCCCCTACTGGGGAGGTGGGAGGATGTGGGCAGCAGGGCAGTTGGGGGGGGGGGGGTGAGGCTTCACCACAGCCCCTCCTCCTGCCCCTCAGGTGCAGTGCTTTGACCCCAAGGAGGACCGGTGGAGCCTGCGATCACCAGCACCTTTCTCACAGCGGTGCCTCGAGGCTGTCTCCCTTGAGGGCACCATCTATGTGGTAGGGGGCCTCATGAGCAAAATCTTCACCTATGACCCTGGCACAGATGTCTGGGGGGAGGCAGCTGTCCTCCCCAGCCCCGTGGTAAGTAGAGGCTCCCAGGTACAGCCTTGGTACTGGTTCCAATCAGGAGAGCAAAGTCCCATGTCTTGAGGATGTGGAACTCAGAGGTTGTTGAGTCTGTCTCTGACTCCATGCTAGGCAGTTATACCTAGTTCCTTAGCTTTGTCCTCATTAGAATAATGAGCCTTGTGTTCCACAGATGAAGAGACCAGCCTTAGAGAGATTGAGGCCTCGCCCAAGGCCTCCAGTTAAGCCATGTTAAGGCAGAGCATGGAACCCCAGTTCCAAGTGCTTTAGCCTTGGATGAGGGTCTTGGTCTAAATGACCCTGAAGTCTCTTGTCCTGAAGGCCACCAGCTGGTTGCCTGTTACGGGGAGGTCAGGGTAGAGAAGGGACTTGTTAAGTTCCCCTGCCCTAGTAATATCAGAGCAGGGAGGTCCAGGCCCTGGAGGCTTTGTCCCCTGCATTCCTGGCCTCCCCCACCTCTTGTCCCCTTCCCCGAAACTCCAGAGAGACTACATAGGGGTGTGGTTGGATTGGTAGTCCCTGCCAGTTCTGACCTTCAATGATTCTAAGAGCTTGAGATTTCTGGCTTCTCTGAGTCTGAGATCTTAGGGCGGTGGTGGTGGTGGTGATTGTTGTCACTGTTCCTGGAGTGCTGTCTTCCTGGCACTATGTAAAATGCTTTACATGCTTAACCCCATTAACTGTTAAGGCAACCTTATGAAGAAGGTACTATTATTATTCTTACTTTGCAGGGGAGGAAACTGAGGCCCAGGGAGCTTAAGTGACTTGTCTAAAGCTATGTAGTAAGGGTCAAGCCAGAGCTTGAACTCAAACTGACCCAGTTCCTGCCTTTCTGCCATCCAGACTGCCTGCTCATATTCTGTGGGTCAAGGTTTTATTGTCTGGACTGGCCAGCTGGGACAGAGGGAGCCCCACACTGGACCCCATAGCTGATTATCTTTCTGTTTGTCTACCCAGGAGAGCTGTGGCGTGACTGTGTGTGACGGGAAGGTCCACATCCTTGGTGGGCGGGATGATCTTGGGGAGAGCACCGACAAGGTCTTCACCTTTGACCCCAGCGATGGGCAGGTGGAGGCCCAGCCATCCCTACAGCGCTGCACCAGCTCCCATGGCTGCATTACCATCATTCAGAGCCTGGGCAGGTGACTCAAACTTGAACAGCCTGAGCCAGGAAGCAGAGAAAGGAGGGAGAACTCAGGCTCACCACTGCTCCCCTCATGGTACCTCCATGTAAATAGCCCCTTAACTTATTGCCTCCCTTTCTTATAGAAATAAAACCTTGTTCATTTTTTTTTTTCTTAAGATTTTATTTATTTGAGAGAGTGAGAATGAGAGAGCACATGAGAGGGGGGAGGGTCAGAGGGAGAAGCAGACTCTCTGCCGAGCAGGGAGCCTGATGCAGGACTGGATCCCAGGACTCCAGGATCATGACCTGAGCCGAAGGCAGTCGCTTAACCAACTGAGCCACCCAGGCGCCCGAAATAAAACCTTGTTCAAAGGTTGGGTCTGTGTTCCAGCTCAAGCCTGCTTTGTCTGGAGAAGTAATACCCAGTATCTGCTCCCTGCTTTGATTCTTTACAAAGCACCTTCATATGTTACCTTGTTTACCTTCAAAATGGCAGTGTGGACATGTTTTAAAAATTATGAATTATTTCATGCACAAAAAGTATTTATTTTTGTACAGTTTAAGAATTACAATAAATATGTTTCCACCATCTAGCTTAAGAAAGATTGTTACAAATGCCTTTGTAGGCACCTCCATTTCCAAACCCATTCCTTCCCACATTCCTCCCAAAGGTAATCACTGTCCTTAAATATGAGGTTACTGGCATTTTTTTTAACTTTTAATGAGCTAGTTATTAAGATTTGTATTTTACAGAAAAAGAACTGCCTTAAAAGATGAGGAGACTTGCCCAAGATCACATACTTAGTAATTGGCAGAGTCCATGACTTCATGGAGCTTCAGAATCTATGAAGCATTTCTGGTCAGGATGTTTCTCTTTCTAAACCACCCTCTCCAAACACTTAGCAGTAACAGATAAAATTAAAAGCCAAACTACTAAAAAGATAGAGGCTTAGGCTTATAAGTAAGCAAACATGTCCAAGGACCAGCAACAGTGGAATTATAAAACCATGAGAAAGGGAGAAGCTCCAGCTCTGGGGTTCAGACTCTAGGATAAAGCTTTAAAAAAACGGGATTACAAACCAGTCTCACTGCTAGAAGTCACGGCCAAGGTAGGCCTCCCCACCTCATCAGAGAAGCAGAAACAAAACAGAAAACAGTGTGGGACACCGAGCAGCCCTGAGGCCAAGGCTCGCAGCAAGCTGCAGGCCCAGGCCGGAGAACCCAGCCAACCCAGCTCTGCACCTGGACCTGTGAGCTCCCCAACATCACCAGGGGGCATGAGCCCCTCATGCCATCATAAGCACCCGGGTGGCCTGAGGCTCTATGGGCAGCAACATAAAAGTGCTAGAGGGGGAGGGATGAGCTCAGAGGAAAGAGGGGACAAAAGATGTCACGTATTCTGTCAGGCAAAGACCCAGAGGGTTCAGGTCCTATGCTTGTGTTTCTGAGGCCCAGAGGAGCTGGCCAGGTCCCATCTGGGGCTCCCCATCATGTGCACTCAGATTGCCTTTTGAAGAGCTATCATCTGCTCCCTGCATCCCCTCCGGCACAGCCCCATGCCCCTCCCTGTCTTCCAAAGCCCCAGGGCCCTATCTGTGGGGTCTCTCCAGCTGGGGCTGGCCCATCACAGCCTAGCACAAAGGCCTGGGTCCCAGCTGAGCTGCTACCCTCTGATGATCTCAGATTAGGAAGCCTGTGACCATCTGGACACAGCTGATAAATGGCAAAGAGTAGGGGAGGGGAGTAGTGGGGAGGCCCAGCCCCTCAGAGCCTGCCTGTCCCCACCCCACGGATAACACCCAGGACAAAGCAAAAGTGCTGTATTGTTTAACCACCCAAGCAAAAGCCTGAGTGGAAAAGGTAGGGGCAAATTCAGGGTAAGATCTTGAGAACATGGGCACCTCACCTGGGCTGGGCACTTCCTGTGTGCCAAGCAGACCACCCCATTTCCCCAACAATGACCATTCATGCTCTGTCCAAGCGCCAGTGCCCTTTCCTGCTCTCTGCCTGGACAGATTTGACACCCTCTACTCCAGAGCGGACTCCTCTCTCCTTATGCCCTTATCTACCCCCCTTTTACCACGAGGCATATGGCCAGGACTTTATATGACATCTCTAGTCTTCCCTGACATACCCATAGGATGCTTCTTGAGGCAGGAAAGATGTCAGCTTTATTTCTCTATCCCCCAATGCCTGGAACAAGAGCCCACCCTGCACCCACCTCTGTATGCTACATCAAAGTTTCCTGGATTTCTATTTTATAGTATCTGTGAGGTAAGTACTACCGCCCCACTTAACCAATGAGGAAATGGAGACTCAAGAGTTGTGAACTGATTTGTCTACCAATGTCACTGGTCTAGTGAGTGGTGGCAGAGCCAGGAGTCCTGGGTCCAGCTATCTCCAAAGCCTGCTGTCTCCATGCAGCCTCACCCAGGCTCTGCTAATCTGAGAAAGCTAATCTGGGAAAAGAGTGTGGAGGGTAGCACATGAGTTATTTAGAAGTAGAAAATACAGTATCTTATCTATGGGGGATACATCCCAAGACCACCAGCAGATGCCTGAAACCACAGATGGTAGCAAACCCTGCACACACTGTTTCCTATACATACATACATAACGAGGATAAAGTTTAATTTATAAATTAGGCACAGTAATAAAAGATTAAAAATAATAACAAAAATTATAATACAGTATAATAAAAGTTATGTGAATGTGGGCTCCCTCAAAATACCTTTTTGAACTATACTTACCCTTCTTCTTGTGATGATGTGAGATGGTAAAATGCCTATAGGATGAGATAAAATCAGGCAAATGACAGACATCATGATGCAGCATTAGGCTACTACTGACCTGACTTAAGTCAGAAGGAGGATCATCTGCTTCCAGAACACAGTTGATCTCAGGTAACTGAAATCGCAGAAAGTGAAACCACGGAATTTGGGGGGGGGGGGGGGGGAGCTGGCGCTACTGTACATCATTTCCACCCTGGGAAATCCCAGCCTCATAGGATTTGGTCCCTGCCTTTAGGGGCTTCCAGTCGGATGAGGGGGAGACATGGTTCATCTCCCTGGTGAGTGAGGCTCACAGAACACGATACAAAGCGAAAGTTACACACCCATGTGTCCTAATTTCCTAGGACTGTGGGTTTGACCAAGACCATATATGGAGGGCCTCCCTGGCTCCTAGCCCACTGCTCTTTGCCCCACCTGGGCTGCCTGCTGAATGAGAGGGACTGTCGCTATCCAACAGGAAACCAAACCACAAGTTCTGAGTATATGACTCCTTAGTCACATGGGTTTGCCATACTCTCCCTAGCTGAGAACACACTTCACTCTTCATATGCCATCAGAAGCCACTGAACCCAAATTTAGTTTTTGAGTTTCGTTTTTGAGAAGTTCTAACTATTTATAAGGATTGGTATTTTAGTACTGTTATTCTTAGTGGGCTTCTAAACAAAACAAAATGAGAAATTTACTTACCTTTCAAAAAACACATAATACTCATTCTATCTTACAATCACCATATGGATTCATTAGATTCTTGTATAAATCCAAAATACATTATGAGATCATGATGAATTTATTTTCCTCTATCTTGAAAAACTTTGCTATTTCATCATCCTAAAAATTATTTCATGTTACTCATCAGTTATTCCCAAACAAGATGATGATGATAAAACGGAAGGATGGTATTTCCCGGAAGATGGAATAGTGAATACACCATCACTATCACTATCACATCATCCTTCAGTTTCCATACTGTATTCCCTAAAGTACTATAGATCATCTTTCAAGAAGGTACAAGAAGTCCAGAGACGTTGGCTGAGAATTCAGGATTTTTCATTTTCCACCCAAAATGACACAAAAGAAAGCGGACAGAGGATCTTTCACACTTAATACAGACAAATCAGAAAATGAATGCAGAGACACATGGTAGCACTCTAGTCTGAGGATGGGGAAATTGGTCATATAAACAAAATCTTTCCTACATGAATGTTTCTTAAACTCAAGAATTGGTGAGTACACAACGTATTTCTAAAAACAGACAGGAAATATGGCATTTTAAATCATGCAACAGGGAGGATTTCATCACACAATGTTTTTTGACAAAGACCCGTACCACCCTATTTTGTCCAGTATTCATCTTTTATGATGCCTATGCCCCAAAATTTATTTGGTATGTTTGTTACAGTTCATAAGTGGAGACATGCTGAGGCAGTTGGGTACTCAGGTGACCATAGGGAAACAGATGCTATAGATATTTTTAAAACTCATTAGATTGGTCTTTCAAATTGATCTTTATAAATCCAAAATCAAAAATGTTTTAAAATTATGGAGCAAAGAAAATGACTGTCCTCTCTTCAACATCATGAGCCATCAAAAATTTTTTAAGTATTCATTGTTGACAATGCAAGTGCAAAACTAAACAAAACCAAAACCCCAGAAGCAGTAAGCTAGAGCCTACTAGATATATCTGAAATCTGGGATCAGTAGTTATAAGATGAATACATTCCAGCTGCACACATGGTGGCTGATGAGCATTTAACTGCATTCAAGGGATGGTACTCTTTTTGGGTATTTCCAGGCAAGGAAAATATGAAATTGCTGTTTTAATTCATACACACACACACACACACACACACATATACAAGTACCTATTTTTGTGAATATATGAGTGACAGTTTTATTGAGATGTAATTCACAACCCATAAACCCCCCCCATTTGAAGGGTATTAATTCAATGTTTTTTAGTATATTCAGAATGGTGCTGCTACTGCTTGCTAAAATTTTAGTTTTTTTTTTTTTAAGATTTTATTTGACAGAGAGCGAGCAAGCGAGCACACAAGCAGGGGGAGCAGGAGAGGGAGAAGCAGGCTCCCCACTGAGCAGGGAGCCCCATGCGGGACTCCATCCCAGGACCCTAGAATCATGACATGAGCCAAAGGCAGTAGCTTAACTGACTGAGCCACCCAAGTGCCCCCAAATTTTAGTATTTTTAAATACTTGTTTGAATACTTGTAAAATTTATAAAATGAAACGTTTTCCACTTTCCCTTTTACTTCTGTAAATTAAAGTGACTTAAAATATAAAAGGTAGGGTGTCTATTGGACCCAGATGGTAAATAGCTATGGCTACTTTTCCTGTTGTATTGGGGGAAAACCAGTGAGTAAAGATCCATCACCTCTGGTCTCCCATCCCTGAAGGGAAAAGCTGCCCTATTACTGGGTCTGTGCTCTCCCTCTCCTCCCTCTAAAAAGCAAAAATATTCTTAAAGGCCGGGGGAGCCCTATCCTCTCTCAGCAATTTGGGATTCAAAGGGTCCAGCTCCTCTGGCTCACCACACAAAGGACTGGTGGGAGCAGGCTGATCATGGGGGCAGTCCCTGGCCAGCCACTGAAGGTGAAGGCGGGGGATGAACCCATCGCAGCAGCACTCCATCAGTGGACAAAGGCCCAGCTGCACCTGGCTGGCTGAGCTGCTAGTACAACGCAGGACTGGGCAGCAGAGGCGTGGTCTCATTTGAATTTCAGAGCCACTGGGACTCTTACTTGTAAAAATGAGGGTTTAGAATCAGGTAAGTTGTTCCCAACCTATCCATGACATTTGTTCTCAAACCAGAAGTAGGGACTGTGAGATATTCTAAATATTTTCCAAAGCCTAGGAGAAATCACACATTCTGCTAAGATGTATGATGTGGGTTAAAGTTGCTATAAAATGAAGCTGGTAATGGAACTGGCCCATTACAGGGATGTTAAGATTAATGAAGTGTTTACAATAAGCTCGGGGCATGTAACAATTATCTTCTCACCAAGGTCATGTTGCTTACCAAGTTACACATATAGTTTCGATCAATAACAAATAGGGAAGTGGTTTGTTTCATAGATAAAGTAACATCAAAATCTCATGTTCCTGAGGAAGAAAAAATAGTAAGAACAACTATCTTTTGATGTTGAAAAATGTTGACTCTCAGATACTTGAATGCTTTCCTGCCCTGGTGTTGGCAAGCCCTAACATGAAGCAGCTACACTTACACACAGCAACACTGGAGCTCAAAAACATTCACTAGGTGGAACATGGCATGACTAAGAGCCCAA
Organism: Neomonachus schauinslandi; assembly: GCF_002201575.2. NCBI lineage: Eukaryota > Metazoa > Chordata > Mammalia > Carnivora > Phocidae > Neomonachus > Neomonachus schauinslandi. Next base: position 55,009,633 of record NC_058413.1, on the reverse strand, counting down.
ATTCACCACCTGTATAATGGGGTAGTGAGACCCGACCAGAGATGCCCACTTCACAACAGAAGCAGAAAGCACGGTTTCTATGGTCAGAGCCCTTATGGTTAGGGTGGGGAGAATCCAATACCATCAAGTTAAGCTATTGATTCCCAAGAAGATATGCTGAAGTACTCAATAGTAACATCTAACATTCACTGAGGACTTCCTATGGGTCAGGCACTGTGCTATGAAATCAGAGGCAGATGAGCAGAGGCTCAGAGATGTTTGATGCCCCCATGCTCATACTGCTAAGTTGTGAAACTGGTTTTGAATCCAGAGTCTGGCTGGAAGGCCTGGGCTCTTAGCCTTTGTCCTGAGAGATAATATACCTGATGATAAACACTACAGACAGGTTATTAATAGTCTTCTTTAACTCCCAACAGCCCCTTGAGATACGGAGGATCAGAAAGATTCAACCTCGGTAGATCAGTGCTGCTGTCACGTTTGAACCCGGGTCTGATTGCAAAGCCTAGCTTCTCCCCACCACCTCTCAAGTCTCCTTTTTAAAGCACTCTGCAGGGTGCCTGGGTGGCTCAGTCGGTTAAGCGTTTGCCTTCAGCTCAGGTCATGATCCCAGGATCCTGGGATCGAGTCCTGCATCAGGCTCCCTTTCCTCCCCACTTGTACTCTCTATTTCTATCTCAAATAAATAAAAACCTAAAAAAATTTAAAAAAAGCACTCTACAGAGAAAGGTATCCTCCACCCCACCAGGCTTGAACATTCCCATAGCCTTTGCCTTATTTCCCAGTCAGAGGGTTGGCTGACCCCATTATCACCTTGCTGTGGGCTCCAGAGGAAAGATTCTGTCTGGAGGCAGATCCCCACACCCCAAGACACCTTCTACCCATTGTCCTCTGATGCCACCAGTTTCTGTACTTCTCCTGGTTCTCCATTAACAATGCTATCCATTGGTCCTGGGCCCTTCCTAGGCCCCTGGGCCTATTTCCAAGTTCTCACATTCCAGCAGCTATTCTTTCCTTGTCTGATGGACAAGCTAATCTACCAGTTCCTGCTTGAAGCCCATCCCGGTGCCAGGAATCCTAATGACTAGAACTCTTTAGAGCTTGACAGTAACCTTCTGGTGAAGTCCACGAAAGGATAGCATTTGCTTCCATGTTGCCATCAGCCAGATTTCCATCAGTGGGTTCCAAGGGCCATTCCACAAGTTTTGGCTACCCAGGATCAAAACCTTGCCTACTGGGGGGAGGGGGGAAGAGCACTGTGCAAGTCTGGGCCCCACCTCTACTATGGAAATCAAAGGGGCTAGCTATCTTTCTCCCCACCTCAGGCAGCTGGACTGGACACAGAACTAGCCAGCCAGATATCCACACCTGGAACTTTGAACTTCAAAGGGACGGACACAAAGGAAAGGAGGCAGTGGAAAAACTCACTTGAAGTCCAGGGGTGGTGGTAACATCGTTTAGGGTAACCTGCCTTTCTTCATGGGGCTGTCGTTAGTGCTTACCTAAGCTCTGCATTTATTTCATGTCGTTTTTTGAAATGGCTGAAAGAAATACCCCAAAGCCTCTCCTTTTCTTTACCCGATAATGGCTATCCAGGGATCCTCACGTTTGGTAACTCAAACTTTACACGTGCACACTAATTTGCATAGTTTCCCACAGGTGCACGCAAATTCAGGGAGTTTTACTTTCCTTTCCCAAGCTACTACTTTGGTGCCTAGTTCCTGCTACAGCACCCCCTGGTGGGACATTAACAGCACTTCTGAATCCCAACACACCAACTTCCAGTTCTAAGTAGGCTGAAAGGAAGGAATTTAAACAATCACATAATCTGATGCACAAAGACCTGACCGGCTGTCCTAGTACCAGACACTGAGGTCTCACATGACCAGGGCTGCCTTAACCGGTTTCCAGCACCCAGTACTCTGGATGCTCAGACTAGCTGAGCTACTTTCACAACAGAAAATCCCCTCACAACTGAACTACAGAAGTCCAGAAATACAAGAATTAAGCAGTCTAGCTCCAGCATTTTTCAGTGAAATTGCAAAATGCCATTCGTTTTATCCAGAAGGGATAAATAAAACCTTATGATAGCTGCCTGTATTGCATTAGATACAGGGGTGAGCACAGAAATCATTTATTCAAGGCACTCAAATCTCACTTTACACGTGTGCAGTACTGAGGCCTCCCAACACCAGTTTGTCTACTCAAAACCACCTCACCCTCAGCCCTTCTCAAGGTGCTGTCCTGTGAGCAATCAGCCTTTGCTTTCACCAGATTTACAGGATATTACTCTGGTTAGCTCTGTTTGGGTCCTCCTGTTCTTGCTCTTGCCTCACAAGCACAGCTGAATCAAGGATTTCAGGGAAAGCAGGCAGGGAAAGTGAGCCATGCAGCCCTGAAAAAAAAAATCAATCAAGAAATGTTTCCTTGGGGCAACAGAATTCTCGGACCAAATGTGGACATAGTCTATTCACGCCATGTGTCTTTCTCAAAGATTTTATTAAAGGTCTTTACAGATTAAAATAGTCTCCAGATCCAGCTGCCAAAGAGATCCTGAAACCAAATAAAGCACAACAGTAAGAACAGAATCTTCGCCTGAATATTGGGCTCTTTCATTTCCCATTTAGGATTTGCATGAATATATACACACAGAACACCTAGAAACAAACAAAAAGTACTGGGCATAGGAGAGCCTTGGTGTTTTAACTGCTTAAGGGGCTGCTGAAGAACAGATAACTAATTATTAACAAGAGTGCCTTGATTTTAAGCAAATAAAAAGAAAAATCTTGTTTCAAACACAGGGGTAAACATAGGAACTTCTTAGGAGACCAAGGCAAATACCCCTCCCTACAGAATCCCTGGTTAAACGGGCCCCTGGCTCCAACCTGTGTTGTAAAGCAAGTATAGTCCAATGTTTATGTATTTACGTGCTTCCCACGGTATGGGATATACTATTTGTCGAAGACAAGGGAAAGGGGTCCTATTCCGCCCCAAGAGGCCCCTCGAGACACACCTGTTACGCGGTGGGTACCGGCTGCGGCATAGCAGGCGGCTCTGGCTTCCCACCCTTCTGTTCCGAGATGGGCGTGGTGGGCAGTATCTCGTCTTTGGGTTCCACAATGCTCACATGATCCGGCAGGGGCTTCTTAGGGCCAATCTTACCACTTGGATCCCAGGGAAGCATGATCTTCACTTTGATGCCCAGCACACCTAGAAGACGCTGTAATTAGAATCTAGCTGTGGTTGCACCGGTCCCACGACAGGATAGGGCAGAAGGAAGACAACAGTAGGTTACTCCAGCACCCTTGGGTCTGGTCCCTTCTCAGACAAATGCCTCTAATCAATCAATGAACAGGACACTTTTGCAAAAGGAACCCATGCACAGCACCACAGAACGTGGCACTGACAAGGACCAAGAGCAGGATGTGACCTTTCTGACTCGTCATCGTGTCATCACTGAAGGGTACACAGGTGGCTAAGACGAGCAAACCAACTCTAAGAGCTGACTAATCTCAGCAATTTACTTCTTATAGTTCAATACAGCTCATCAATAAACCCAAGTGGAATATGAACATGCTCTGCTACTCCCAAAATGAACTGCCCAACACTGAGGTGCGCATGAAAAACCGTATCTATCTGCTAAACGCTCTTTGCCCCCGCGCTCCCAGCTGCTCACCCTGTCTGAGCAGAACATGGCGCACAGCAGTATCAACGTAGTAGTTAACAGGGTCCCCACTGTGAATCATCAGGCCATCCACAAACTTCATGGATTTAGCCCTCTGTCCTCGGAGTTTCCCAGATACCACGACCTCACAGCCTTTGGCCCCACTCTCCATGATGAACCGCAGCACACCATAGCAGGCCCTTTGGGAGAACAAGAGACAGATATCCACCTGTTATCACCAAAGACAAGACTGTCCGAGCCTACCCCACACCACCACGTTAAAAAGAACAAAAACACAAGACTCACTAGTCTGCACTATCTTCAATGTTCCTTTAATGGAGAATACATTTGACCAGAGCCTGGCAATTCTCCTTCATCCCCATCACACCTCATCTTAAGCTGACTCCTTAGGGAATATATGCCAATTCCTTCTAAGTGCTTCCCAACCTTGGTTGCACATTAGAATCACCTCAAGATTAAAAATAAAACAAAAATACCTGTAAAGTTGAGGCCTCACACCAGGCCAATTAAGTAGGCAATTATAGACTCAAGATTTACTCTTATTTTTATTTTATTTATTTATTTAGGAGAGAAGGCGCACAAATGGGGAGGGGGGATCTTAAACAGGCTCCACACTCAGCACAGAACTGGACGTGGGTCTCAACCTAATGACCCTTAGATCACAACCTGAACCAAAACCAAGAGTCGGATGCTTAACTGACCGAGCCACCCAGGTGCCCCTAAACTGGCAATTAAATGGTGGGGGTGGTACAACTCAAGCACAGGTTGTCCAGTCCACTCTGCAAATGCAGCATTTCACAATCAGGTAAGCAATCAGTAAGAACCCAGAAGTAGCTCAGTCACTGAGCGGCCCCTTTGTGGTTTACTAAATACTCCACAACCTCCAGAATTCAGATTCATTAGGAACTCTAACTACTAAATGTAGACTACTAGCTCTCTTGACTAAAGTGCTAGAAAAAGACTTCTAGGCCTATAAAACGGACATTAAGCCTTAAAATATCATGCCCCCCAACTCATTTATTACTGTATACCCTAGGACAGACTAAGAGCTAGCTGCCACCTTCAACAGGGAAAGTAAAGGCGGACCCACCACTCTAGGCTCCAGCTCCTTCGCATCATCTCATTTAATCACCACAAAAAGGAAAGGTGGATATAATGACCCCCACTGACAAATAGGAGATCCAAGGTCCAGAAGGTTAGTAAGTGGATTAGGTCTCAGAACTTCCAAGTCAAACTCCAGTGTGTACAAAAACCACCTGGACCGGGTTGTTGGGCCACAACCGCACTTTCCATTTCAGTGGGTGGAGACTGAGAATTTTTATTTTACTAAGTCCTCTGATGACGGCAGTGATGCTGGCCAAGCTTTTGAGGACCATGGTTCTAAGCGGTGTAGCTGACATTCAAAGGAGACAGGCAGTCTTTCTTGTTTGTCCCTACCTACAGCCCTTCCTGCCACCCATCTCCCCACCAGGTCAACCTTCCTAAAGCACAGCTCTCATGTCCTTCCCCTGCTGAAAAACCTCCCAGGGCTCTGCAGGAAGTACAGACTAAATTTCATACACCCAGGCAAAGCATTCCAATTACTTCACAATAATGAAATTGCACAAAGAACTCCTACTGAAATCTCATCAGTAGGCCCAGCTCCAGAGCCAACCTAGCTACCTCATGCCCTTTAGAGTCCACCCCTGCTCACAGATAAGCTCTTCCCATCAGGACTGTTTTTATCTCTTTACAATCCCCACACTTAATGGAGCCAAGTAACTTCAACAGGAATCCTAACCTCCCCTCCCTGGAGTTTTTGTTCTATTCCCAAAGCACCAAGAAGAGTACTCCCCTTATGGCGCTGACCACTCTTTAAAACGTAATTATTAAAAGTCTCAGGACACTTACCTCCGCACAGCAAGGCCTCCTAGGAGTTTGTAACGCAGAGATTCTGCCTGGGCAATAGCACACAGACCTCTTGTGGCCACCTTTTCGGCATAAAGCTTTAAGAAGGAAACAGGGCACACCCTTAAACCTGTTAACTTTCCCCAGTGTTTTCAGTAAAAAAAAAATCACTTCATCATAAGAGCATGTATCACTACGGCATCCCTCAAGTACTAAAACACTTCTACTACCCACATACAGCCTACACTTTGTGACATAATCTGAATTTCTTATTGCCCTCCCATCCCTAGCTCCTACAGCTGTACCAACTGATGGGGTAGCCAGTCCATACCATTACTATTCCCAAGTTGAAAGCAAAAAATCCCTTAACCACCAGAAATATGCAGAAAAGGACTATAACAGGAAGCCTACTTCTTATTAAGATAACTTCAACAAAATACGAATCCATTTGTAATACTCTGTGATCACAACTAAGGTCTTCATGACCATAAGGGTTTACAGAAGTACCATCCTAAATAACCATTTCCAGGTCCACAGTAATCTCTGGCATAAGCCACACTCACTCACCTCTACACTGCCCTCAGGGAAACCAAACCTCTTCTGAACCACAGCAGTCAATTCCCGGATCCGCCGGCCCTTCTCACCAAGAACGTTCTGCGTCCTGAGAAAAAAAACGGACAATACAGCTCTCACAAAAATTCCAAACATGGCTTTAAATTTTATATATATGTGATAGTAAAGTCTCATTCATCTAACATAGAAAATACAAATTTTGGATGACAAAAACTAGAGTCAGATTTAAAACACAGTTAAGAAAATCTACATTTGCAGGGCGCCCTGGTGGCTCAGTCGGTTAAGTGTCTGCCTTTGGCTCAGGTCATGATCCCAGGGCTCTGGGATAGAGCCCAGCATTGGGCTCCCTGCTCCATGGGGAGTCCACTTCTCCCTCAGTCCCTCCACCCCCACCCCCTGCTTGTGCTCGCTCTCAAATGAATGATTAAAAAAAAAAAAAATCTTAAAAAAAAAAGAAAAAGGAAATTTACGTTTGCTAAGGCCAATACACTGGTTGTCCCCTTAAGTTTACAGAATACACCATCCTAGCATATACAACAGTTAAAGGTGATAGCCAAGAAAATGAGTTTTCACCTGGTGGCCAAGATAATGATTTCTGTCCTGGTTGGTGTAACTCGAACCTCAACCCCAGAGTAGCCATCTTCAGCCAGCTCCCGAGTAAGGAACTCATTCAGTTCAGCTTTAAAGATGCCATCAGCGACAAACTAACCAAAAGGGAAAATTCACCATTAGAACCTGTTGCAGCGTCATTTTCCTGCCTAGTCCTTCCGCCAATGCGACTCTCATCAAAATTCAACACCTGGAACAAACAACCCATCATCACTCTATTACCCTTGTTCCAACACTCATCTAGCAACCCTTCTCAGACAAATGCCTCTAGGTCGTCCTTTGGAAGTTACTTTAACCCAAGGGCCCTTAAAACCGCCACAGAACGCAGCAAGGAGTAGGGCCACCTGGCAAAGATAATACCTCCAGTCAGACTCGTCATCTTCTCTTCATTGAAGGGTTTTTAAGATTTGTTATGTGTACCTACACATGCTAAACAAAAAGCTGCTCTAAAATGGCACATCCACAACTCATTCATTCAGTACAGCAAGATGCTACCCTCCTAACTAAAATATACTAACTTAAGTAGTCTCACTTGTAGACACAACTTGGACCATCTGAAGACTCCCAGCCATGTTATCTTGTCTTAAAAGCTGGTAAATCCTAACTCGAGAAAGGATGTGGATTAACACGGTATCATGTACACACAAAATGACTAGTCCCGTATTTCTAACGCAAATGGACTTTACACAGTTCTCGCCCACGGAAAAGCGAAAAGTTAAAACTTGATGAAGCGCTCTTTCCAGGTCTCCTCCCTCCATCAGCCCATGAGTTTCCCTGGGGTGCAGATGGAGCAAGAACCCGTCAGCAGCCTTCCCAACTGAGCTCTTTGGGGTCAGAAAGCCGCACCTTGACACGAAGAAGGCACGAATACGCTGCTACCTCCCGTTCCCAAAGTCACAGTGAGACGTGAGGGGAAATGGCTCAACCCCTCAAAATATCACATGTTTACTAACGCTATTTGTTGACCAAGAAATGATCACAAGCGCTTTGTCCCGGGCAGGAAGGGCTCCCGGTGTTCATCTCTGCTCTTCGCCCAGAAGCGGCAGAAAACTCTCGCTCCTTTCCGCCGCCAAACTGCGCTCGCCGGGCTCGGGCCCCGTGTTCAATCCACCGCCATCCGCCGCCTGCGGGAATGCCACGCGGCCCAAGCCGCTTCCCGGGGCAGGGCATGGAGCTGCGGGTATCGCGACGGCTTCTCCACAAGCCCCGACCCGCGCGGCGCCACAGTTCCCCGGACCTGGGCCCCAGGGTCTCACCTTCCTCTTCTTGGAAATTTGCACCGCCATCTTGCCGCCGCGCGCCCCGGAAAGAAAAGGAAGTGGCTCGCGGACGGAAGTAGGTATAAAGGGGCGAGCGACGACAAAGAACTGCGCGACGTCGACGCCTGTAGGCGCTCCTGGTAATTGTAGTTTTTAGAAAGGCATTAAAGCAAAAAAGAAGGGTAATGGAGACACCTATAGGCAGAAACGGGAAAGGGAGCAGATCAATCAGAACTCCAGAACTGCAGGGGAACCTAGAGCCCAATTCTTACTAGCTTAAAGGTGAGCAACATGAGGCACAGAGATGGAAATTACAGGTATAAGCTCACACAGCAAGAGCATGGAATCCTGGTCCATACACTCTACACTCAATGAAATTAATTTAGGTCCAGGTCTTCTAATCTGTGTCTATTTCTTCCATTCCAAATGATGACAATCTTAATATCTAATATTTATTAAATATTCTAGGGATTGTTCTATGCCCTCTATATTATGAACTCATTTACCTCTACCTCACTTTCATAAAGTCTGTTAAAACTTGTAGCGGAAGTCACAGAGTAGTGGTTCATGGGCTCACAATTATTTTTCCATTAAAAAAATGTTCCCCTTACATTTTGAAAATTTTAAGCATACAGAAAAGTTGAAAGAATTATGTATATATGCATCACCAAGGTGCTCCAAATAACATTTTTGCCATAATTGTCTTATCGCATATCTATCCATCCCTCTATTCACCCAAGGGTGCATCTTTTGATGCATTTCAAAGTAAGTTGCAGACATCAGCACACTTCACTCTGAAACACCTCAACAATAATTTTATTGAGAAAAAATTGCCATACATCACTGTATAAGTTTAAGGCACACAGTATGATAGTTTGATTTACAAATATTGTGAAATGATGCCCACGATAGTTTCCACTAACACCCATCATGTCATATAGATACAATAAAAAGAAAAGAAAGAAGAAATGAAAAAGTTTTTCTGTGATGAACAGTGTTATTTTAAATTTGAGTAGTTTGCCTACATTTAAAAATCAGGAAATTTCGCTATAAAACTATTTTAAGCTTCTCTTAAAAATATAGAAAGATCTAGCAAAATACTGGGCCCCCATTTCCTCATGGCAACACTCTCCTTCCCTGTTAGATGGCGAAGGGCTTTCCAATGTGCCACAGTCCCTGGCAGCTTCACTCATTTATTGTCTGGCCCTAGAAGCCATTTGAGGTTTTCCCCAGCAGTAAAAGGACTCTGATGCAAAGATCTGTCCTATAATCATGGAATTACCAGAGTTCTGGGGGGAGTGGAGCAGAGGGACCAGGGAAGATGAAAAGAAGTGGATAGAACAAAGAGAGAGGTAGGCTATGGACCTATGTATCTTGGTGATGCATTGAGGTTGAGGGGGAATTGAGAAGGATACCCAGTTTCTGACTGTAGCAGTGGGTGCTTGGTGACAACCTTCACGGAGATGAGGAACCCAGGATCAGGCTTTCTTCTCCGTGTGTTGTCTCCCTGTGCTCTTCACTCCCTTCTTCATCCAGCTCCATGGTCTGTTAATTCAGCAGCGCCAGGCTTATAAAGTCTCCAGCCTGGAGAGTCTGACTTCTCTGCACCCTCACTTGGGATGTGGGTGCTATGGGACAGCAGCAGCGTTGCATGCTGGGGTCAGCGTATTTCCTCATTCAGGTATGCCCCTCATTCTCCCACACTGCCTGCTCTAATCTTGCCAAATCAGAACCTCTTCCTCACTCTCAGCAGTCAACTTGCCTCCTAACCCTTTGCCCCTAGGTAAATTATACAGGCAAAAACTGCCTCTTGCCTATCCTATAATTGTGTGTGTCCTTGGCCATCCATCCCTGCTCAGGAAAGAGACTCTCTTCTTGCCCAAGGTCAACCTCCCCTGTGTGTTTTGGTTCAAGTTCAGTTCTCTTCTTTTGAGATCTTTCTCTAACAGTCGTGCCTTCTCTTTCCTGTGATACTGTTCTTTTACTGGCTCTTTTCTTCCCCATGCTAGATATGTCACTTCCTCTTAGTTGCTCCCATAACCATAACACCTCATCTCACTGGGTTGAAATGGCCTGCTTATGTCCTACTAGACCACCAAGACCAAACCTGTTTTTCTCATTATATCCAGAGCCTAGGATATGGCCTGGCTCAAGCTCAGTGTCAGTAAAAGTTTGATGAGCAAACAAATCAATGCACAGATTCTGGTCTTAGATCATTTCCTAGTAGCATGGTTTATATGAATTTGCTTGCAAGTGCCATTTTGAACCAAGCTCTGGAAACTCAAAGCTGAGCATTAGACCATGGCAGGTAAATCCTGCTGGAGGCTCCATGGTCGCTCATCTGCACCCTTCCCCAATGACACTAGGAGGCTGCCTGCCTGGTTATTGCCTTCTGGATCCAGAAGGAAGCCCACAAAGGAAGGCTCTGTCTTTATCATGATGCCTTACATTTCATCTAAGATCATTAGAAGAAGATATTGAATTACTCAAAATAACATCATAAAAATAATAGTGGTCACAATACACTGAACTCTAATCCAAGCAGGGACTGTGACAGTGACTTAATCTCCCTCTGGGTATCTGAAGTGTAGACAAGGGTGTGTTGAGCCCAGGGTGCCATAGAAGTGTCCACAGAACTGGGAAGAGGGAGCCATGTGTGTGAGAACACATATGGCCTCATGGCCCCATGCAGGCCATGCCTGGGCTCTGTGAGCACCACACGGGTACTATCCTGAAATTCCTGAAAACTGAAGGTGAGATTTGCCCTGGTTGAACAAATACACTGCACGGTTTTGAAAGACAGTTTAGTCACTTGAAGACCTGAACAGGGGAATCTCATAGAAAGCTTTGAACCTAACCTGGCTCCCACTAGAGGAGTTTGGCAAGAAGAAAGTGCCAGTGGGGGCACCTGTGTGGCTCAGTTGGTTGGGTGGCCAGCTCTTGGTTTGGGCTCTGGTTGTGGGATCAAGCCCCACCTCAGGCTCGGCTCCAAGCTCAGATAGTCTGCTTGAGATTCTCTCTATGCCCCTCCCTTCCACGCTCACATGCGTGTGCTCTCTCTCGCAATGAATAAATAAAATCGTTTAAAAAAACAAATGAATAGTGCAAGTGAGGGAGGAGTGTCTGCTTCCCTGCTTCATGAGTACATGGCTCCGAATGAGATGGACTGAGGGCAACTCCACTCTCACAGGTGGTCTAGGTCTCACTTCCCTGAGGGACTCTCGGGGGGTGAGCAGCTTAGGTGGGCTGATTATTCAAAGATTTATGGTTTTTTTCTACAAGACCCCCGAATAAGCTTACAACGTCATCTAGTGTTTGAACAAAGAACTGGAGATCCGTGCCAGGCCTGGAGGAAAAACTGGATTCACAGAGAGGAGGTACATCGGTCTCCACTAGGGCACTTCTTGAGGGATCGTTGTGTGGGGGTAACATTGACCATATTTAGTTATCACTCGCTTTAGAGTCTAATGCCCCACAATAGGACATGATGATGCTGTTACATTCTCGTTGATTTCATTAAAATTCTTCAGTGACTCACTCTGGGCCTGGAATTGAGTCTCTGGATATGAATAGAAGAATACTGTAGAATAAATCTCAAAATTATTATTTTTTTTACTGCTTTCGTATCATTACTGAAATCTGATACCCCTCCTTACAATAAAAATCAGATCCAGTGTATGATGGAAGGGTGTGAGAAATCCTCACACTGAGGGGAGGAGGGGGTATGAATTGAGCTTCTTTGTGGAGGTCAGCTTGATGGTACCTGCTGTCACTTAAGATGTGGATTTTCCAGCAAATACACTCCCTTTTATCTACTCCAGAAAAACACCTACACAAATGTACACGGACGTAAGGGCAAGAACGCTCATGATAGCTGTATTACTAATAGTGAAAACATACATTAAAAACGGCCAAAAGCCCTTCAGTAGGGAAATGGCTATGGAATATCATGTAGTCCTTAAAGAGAATGAGGTGATTCAACATGTGGACATGAAAAGAGCACCAAGAAATACTGTTGCATCAGAAAACCAAGTTTCACGCGCCTGGGTGGCTCAGTTGGTTAAGCGACTGCCTTCGGCTCGGGTCATGATCCTGGAGTCCTGGGATCGAGTCCCGCATCGGGCTCCCTGCTCGGCAGGGAGTCTGCTTCTCCCTCTGACCCTCCCCCCTCTCATGTGCTTGCTCTCTCTCATTCTCTCTCTCTCAAATAAATAAATAAAAAAAAAAAAATCTTTAAGAAAACCAAGTTTCAGAACAACATGGACTGTGAAATATCTTTGTACAATAAAATAAAACATACACACTTGTAAATACATAGAAGGATCTATAGCAAAGTGATAGTTGGTTGGGCCTACTTCTGGGAATAGAACAGTATTGAGGGAGGTTAAGGGCAATTTACTTTCTTGCTTCCCTTATAATAAAAATTCATTCATTACTTGTGAACTTAAAAACAAATAAAAAAGAAAAAATGCAAGGGCCATATATGTTTTGGATTTCTGATCACTTGTGGAACAATGTAAATGTCCCAGCCTCCAGCACCAAATGCCATAATCCTTTCTTCTGAAAGCTTAAGGCAAAGAAAAGTTTATTTTCTTAGATTATAAATCTGTACTGTCCCATACAGTAGCCACTGGCCTCACGGGGCTGCTGAGCACTTGAGATGTGGCTGGTCAGAGTGGAAAGTGCTGGAAGTGTGCAATACACACCAGATTTCAAAGTATTAAAAAAAAAACATCTCATTAGTCATTTTTATATTGATTACATGTTGAGACAGTAACATTTTAGATATTGAGTTAAAATAGGCTATTAAAGGGGCACCTGGGTGGCTCAGTTGGTTAAGCGACTGCCTTCGGCTCAGGTCGTGATCCGGGAGTCCCCGGTTCAAGTCCCGCATCGGGCTCCCTGCTCAGTGGGGAGTCTGCTTCTTCCTCTGACCTTCCCCCTCTCATGCTCTCTCGCTCTCTCTCAAATAAATAAATAAAATCTTAAAAAAAAACAAACAAAAAAATAAAATAAAATAGGCTATTAAAATTAGGTTCACCTGTTTCTTTTGCTATTTTTTTACATGTGGCTATTAGAAAAACTGGAATTACATATGTGGCTCCCATCTGTGGCTCTTACATTTCCATTGGACCGTATTGCTGGAGTCCTTTTGACTGCAGAGATCAATGGTGTCTGACCTCTTTTTGTTTTCTTGGGATTGGACACAGTGATTGGCAGAGCATGGCGATCAGTAACTGCTCATGGACTTAATGAACAGAAGATAGCTCACGTGGAGTGTTACATGCCAGTCTTGTGTCTCTGTTTGCCTGGGGCCTTGGGAAACTCAGAGCTAAAGTTCATGCTCGGTTGAGATCCTAGGACACCACTCTGTCCCTGATCCACTCTAGACAAGTGGGAGAGACCCATCAGGGGGAATTGGGGGTTGCTGCTGCTGTCCTCAAGCCAGGAAAGTCAGACCATCACAACCCCTCTTCCACATTCACACACCCTTTGTCTTCTATAAACTGTAGCCTGTGGGGTCCAGGAAATGAGTGGAGGTGAACTCAGTGAGCTCAGTGAGAGCAACCATTTAACCTCGTTCATGTTTTTCTGAGCAAACTGCCTGTGTGGTCACTAGATCCACCCGGTAGGCTGGGGTATCAATTAAATCCCTGCCTTTGGGGTCAGCTGAGACACTTTTCACATGGAATGACACTTTGGAGAAACTCCAGGTTTCCTGGTCAAGCAAAACTTTCCCAAGTGTCTTTTTCAGTGTGGTATATGGTTTAAGGTCACAGACTTAAGCTGGACAGCCTGGGTACACACCCCTGGTCTGGTTGTTTACTAGCTCCGTGATCTCAAGCAAGTAATCTCTGCATAAATTTCCTCATCTGTAAAATGAATGAAAATAATAGTAAACCCACCTCATGGGACAATAGTGAGATTAAATGAATTAATAGAGGCAAAATGCTTAGTACATAGTAAAGCACCTTAGAACATAGTAAGTGCTCAATTAGCATTAGCTATCACATGGATCCACAGCTTATGCCAGGTCCTGGGGAAACTGATGAATCTGACTGGGCCCCTGCTCAGATCTGCGGGTGAGGTGGGGGATACAGATAAAAAAGTATGACAAGAATCATAAGTGACATAATAGGGACGATAGAGTACTGAGGGGGCAGAGTGTTTGAAAGGACATCACAGCGACCCAATCCTTGAACTAAGGCTCACAAGACACTCAGGTGTTTGCTAGACCAGTGGACAACTCAGGCAGAATGAATGGGCTGAACCCTCTGGGAGCAAAAAAAGGACGTTCCCCATTATGAAATTAGTTTTCTGATTCAAAAAATAAAAGACATTAATAATAAAGAACTTTGAAAAGAAAAAAGAAAATAAAAACGACACTGTTCTGGTTAAGCAGTGTAAACATATTGGGGGCACGTTTCCTCAGATCTCTCCTGAGGCAGTGGGATATATTGTGATGGATAGATGTGCATCTGCAACGTCACACAGATGGTGTCACCACAATGCAGAAAGATACTGGTGCTGCGCCAGGAGGGTGCAGGGAATGGAAGCTGGATCAGAGGTGGGACACTGGGGAAATAATGAATCCGGCTCCATCTGCTTCGTATCCCAGCTCTGCCACTTACAAGCTTTGTGATCTCAGGCAAGCCTACTTAACCTTCCTGAAGCTCAGATTCTTCATCTGGAAAGAGGAGAAATGATCATTACCCTCATAGGATTTCGGTGATCCAGTTAAATGGTAGCTTTAAAGCACTCAATATAGTTCCTAGCACATGGAAAGTGTTTGTTAAGGGGGGCAGAGTATCATTGCGCAGATAACTTGGCATTTAGGTTTGCCTTAATCTTCAGTGCTTTTGGTTAAGGGGAGTTATCTCGCCAAATACTTGCCAACACTAACAGGTGGGCTCACACTGCCATTCTTTGCAGAAGACCAGAATACACTAGCACCTTTCTTTTCTTTTTTTAAAAGACTATTTATTTGAGAGAGAAAGAGAGAGAGAGAGAGAGCTTGTTCACGCACGTTGGGGGGGTTTGGGGGAGGGGGCAGAGGGAAAGAATCTCAAGTAGACTCTGCGCTGAGAACCGAGCCATATGCGGGGCTCAATCCCAGGACCCTGAGATCATGACCTGAGCTGAAACCAAGAGTCAGGTGCTCAACCGACCGTGCCACCCAGGCAACCTCCCACTGGTACTTTTCTTTCTCACACGTCAGGCACAATGTGACTACTGGTAAAAGGACCATACTACTATAACATATAGGGCAGAGAAATCTCCCTTAAAGGGAAGATGTGGAAATAATTGGGCCAAAGATAAGACTGCTGAAGCAGAAAGATGTGGCCATGGGGCAGAAAAAGGCCAAGGAAGCCTCAACCCATCAGGCTCCTCCAAGGGCATGGGATCAGCATCTGGTCTGGAGAGGTGGGGTCCAAGGACAGCTGTAACAAGGACCAGTAAGGGTGGGGCAGGCAGGTAAGGAAGGCCGGCTAGACCGTTCCTGAGAGGGTGTTACCGAACCCAGCTCAAGGAGGGGGAACACAAGTGAAGTAACCAGAGGCACTGTCTAGTTTGACTTTAGAAAGTGGAAATTCCACCTTTTGGAAACTGGCTCTCCCAAAGCTTTGCTTACTTTGCCCTCTGGTGGCCACAGTCTGCAACTACAGCACTTTGGTCAACCTCTTTCCCAGAAACGAGTGGGGCCGGTTGCTCTTCCCAGAGGGTACTGCTCACCCCTCCAACTGGTACGCTAACCAACGGGGCATCTCTGGTAGTCAAATGCCGGGGGCTGAGAATGTGGGAAAGCACCCAGATTTAGGTGGGCATGCTCCACAAACAAGAGGCAGGAGGCTGGCTCCCCCAGATTTGACTAGTGAAACCCACACATCAGGGACTGAATTTACTCTGACTCCACTGGGGTGACTGGAGGACAGGAATGAGATGGTAACAAGCCAGTGTACCAACCGCCCAGTTTCCTGCCCACTGCAAGGCTGTGTGAACAGGTGGCTGGTTAGCTTGGAAACAAAGGAGGAAGGCAAGAGCCAAGACCTGGCATGTAGCCATCCCTGCTCAGGGGCCGGAGCCAGGCCTAGGGTATGACAGGGCTGGCTGTAAGCAGAGAGGGCTCCTTCTCGGAGGTGGGTGCTTTGGGGTTTTGTAGAGAGAAGCCATTAGAACCATCTGATCTAGTTCTCCAGACCCTGATCCTACAGGCTCGGCAGGCCTGGAGTTCCGGCTGCAAATCACCTCTGCTTATCCTTGCACTTTCCCAGAGAGACATGGACATATCTACTTCCTGAATGTTGCAGACCTCCCCACGGTCATGGAGCACTGGGGAGGATTCGCAGCAATGGAGTTCACCTCCACTGCTGGGGGCCAGGGAGGGGGTGGTGGGGAATGTCATTTAGCACAGCTGCTTTGGAAAGTTCGGTATCCTTGCGGAATGTCGATTGAGCATCCCCAAACCTCAGCCATCCCCCTCCTGAGTGTGCAGCCTAGACCCTGGTCTTCAAAATTTTGTGCTCACATCCTCCCTACAAGAATTTGAAGGATGTGGTTTTCCTTTGTACGTTCCAAGTCATGTAGAACTTTAACAGAGGTAGAACTTTTCACATAAGTTTAAATAACTTGCAGAGACTATAATTTCCAGCACTCTCATAATGTCAACACCTTAAAATATAGCAGTTAGTCACTCTGTTAAATGTATCCATAGGAATATAAATGCCACAGTGATTTGATACCCACAATTATCCACTTTAAAAATACAGAAATAAGTTTTTCTCAAACAGCTGCACATTTTATATTGTTTCAATCTCTCTTTGAACTTATATTTTTATTGTGCACAACCCTGGGAATGCCTTCATGCACGCTGGCAAATCCAGAGTGCCCTTGGAGTGGATCCATGACCCCTTCCCATTAACTTTCCTTGCCCTAGTTGGCCAAGCTGACTCAGGTTTGACTTAGCTCAGTGGTTTTCCAGGAAGACCCCACTCCAGCGGGGTGTTTCCCTAGCTCAGTGACCTGCTGAAATCCTTCCTTCCCATTACCCCTTGTTTACTCATCAAGAAGGGCCTGCAAAAGAAGAAGAAGAAGAAGAAGGGTCTGAACCAAAGTCCTAGCATGCAGGGGCACAAGCTTCTAGCCACAACACTCGTAAAAGATCTCTGCTTACATAAACAGCAAGTAATTTTATATACTAAAAGCTGCACATATTGAGAGCTTATAATGTACCAGGCACTATGCTGAGTACTTCATATACATTTTTGCCCCATAATCCTCATGATGCTGTTTAACCTGTTTACCATGCTATCAACCCATTTTACCAACCAAAGGAAACTGCCTTCTAAGACCAGACCAAAAATCTGGCCCCCTAAAGAAAATTACTTAGTAACATCCAGGAATTGAAAGGGTTACACGATATCGATAATTTTCCCCCAACCAGAAGCCACAGTTGGAGAAGAGCTTACCTGAGACATCTTAATTGTATTGAGACCTGTTGAGAAGATAGTAACTGGGGACCAGGACATTTATTAAGTTCTTTCTGTAAAGCGACTTTGAATTAAAATCAAAACAGGATAGTACATGAATGGAATAAATGGTTTGGGACCACAAAGTGTTGTTCAGGATACCAAGCCCAGTCTAATTCCACCTGCAACGATGAAAGGCCACTGAAGAGCAGGACAGTTTGGGAGAGGAGCCTGTAGAGGGCGGCAGAGCACAGCGGACCCAGACAGGTCAAGGGGAGCCTCAGCCTCTGTCCTGTTGTCTAAGATTAAAGAGCCTGGCGGTGTGCACCTCTGCTGCCCAGTCCTCACCAGACACCTCCACAGCTTCTCATGAAGGAGAAGAGAGGCAGGTGCCTGGAGGAAGAAATGTAATGTGAGCGCATACACAATTTCAAGTTTGCTGGTAGCCACTTAAAAGAAGGGGGGAGGGCGCCTGGGTGGCTCAGTTGGTTAAGCGACTGCCTTCGGCTCAGGTCATGATCCTGAAGTCGCAGCATCGAGTCCCGCATCAGGCTCCCTGCTCAGCAGGGAGTCTGCTTCTCCCTCTGACCCTCCCCCCTCTCATGTGCTTGCTCTCTCTCATTCTCTCTCTCTCAAATAAATAAATAAAATCTTAAAAAAAAAAAAAAAGTAAAAGAAGGGGGGAAAAGGAACCAGTGATGTTAATTTTAATATTTTTAATTTACCCCACATATCCAAAATGTTACAATTTCACCATGTAATTCGTATGAAAATTATTGAAATGTTTTACTTTTCTAATTAAGCATTTGAAATCCAACACGTATTTACTATTTACAGCACTCCTCAATTTCGATGAGCCGCATTTCAAGGGTTCAATGGCCGCTTGCGACTATAGACATTTAATTTCTATCATGTTAGTACCTCTTGCAGGTAAGGGCCCTACAAGGATTCCAGTAGTCCCGGAGAGGCCAGTCCAAGGACCTTTTCTGGCTCTGCCTATAGCCTTGACCTACAGTCCCTCCCTCACCCCACCCCTTCCCCCACCACACCTGCCACAGATATTTCCCCTAGGGCATTGTGGTCTCTCGCCTAACCTGTCTGGGGCATTCTTGCTACTTCCTAAAATGTAAGTCAGTGTGTCATGCCCCAGGTTAGGAACCCTCCATGGCTCCCCATCCCGTCTGGTCTGAGACCAGAGCTGTTTAGGCTTGAGGAGGTATGAGGGTTTGATAGATTCACTTCAAAAGAGCACAGTGATTGAGAAGACAACTTGATTCTAGATCCCGTTGCCCATTGAGAGAGGCAGATCCTCAGAGAGGAGAACAGGCTCGAGTCTCATGGAGCCTGGCGTCAATGTCAGATGTGACGGCCTTGGATAAATGGCTTAAAACTCTGTTGGGGTTTCCTCGCCTGTCAAATGGGGATAATAATAGTACTTATCCGCTAGGCTAGTTGTGAGGATTCCACGATAGACTTCTAACAGGGTTTGGCACATAGTAAGAGCTAAATCAATGTTAACTATGAAAAACCTCCGTTTGCATGACAGCATTTCAACACTTTTAAACAATTATTTTTTGGCAAAATATGTAAATTTCTGGGAACTCTCTTGGCTGCTGTGTTGCCAGATGGGCCTGGCATAGTTCTGATCAAACCCTTACATGTGGTCTCTGTGAATCAGGCTGTTATGATGTTACCTCCTGTCCCCTTCCGCTAAATGGATCTCATCAATGCTAGTGGGACCCAATTTTGTAAAATTTGTACACAACACAAAGACAAAGATTACCAATTAAAATACCTTTATTTTATTTTTTTTAAGATTTTATTTATTTATTTGAGAGAGAGAGAATGAGAGGGGGGAGGGTCAGAGGGAGAAGCAGACTCCCCGCCAAGCAGGGAGCCCAAGTGGGACTCGATCCCAAGACTCCAAGATCATGACCTGAGCTGAAGGCAGTCACCCAACCAACTGAGCCACCCAGGCGCCCCTAAAATACCTTTAAACACAATTTAGTTATTTCCTAATACATGGCTAATGCTTTTGAATGCTTTGCAAGTTTCTGGGTTTTGGGGGGGGGGTTTTGTTTTAACATGCCTTAAGGCATTTAATTTTCAAGACTTTATGAACCAGAGTCTGTATTTTGCATATGAAAAGATAGGTCACACAGCTAGGAAGTGGCAGAAGAAAGATTCAAATCCAGACAGTCTGGCTCCAGAGTCTGAGCATAGGCCATCCTTTCTACTTTTCACCAGTAACATTTATTCCTTCTGCACCGTCCCCCCCTCCCTGCCCCCATGACCTGTCCTATGCTCCCGGGCCTATGTTCCCAGGTGCGGGGTTCAGGCCTCCACCTGGGCACCTGTCATGTGACATCACTGTGGGCCATGCTAGAATGTAGTTCCTCATTCCAGGCTGTCAGCGTCCTGCCTGGTGACAAGGCCCAGGCCCAGGCCCAGGGGAGGGACCCGGATAAGCCAAAGTTTGATTTCTGGCTCCACCACCTACGTCATGGGTGCCTTAAACAAAAGGCTTACTTCAGTATTCCTCATAGGTGTCGTGAATGCTTTTGGCACTATGTGTGAAGTTCCTGACATGTAGTAGATGTTTTCTAAGTCATGGTTTCTTATCATCAGAGACAATGATTATGCTACATTATTTTCTGTGAATTAAAAAATAAGTTAGTTTCTTTACAATCATGAAATGACATAATCAGCAAATTGATACGGCATGCAATTTGGTTACAAACTTAAATGCTTTAAATACACTGGCCTTTTGGCCTAGCTATTCCATTTCTAGCATTTACCTACAAATATATTCCTCTAAGTGAGAAATTGCATATGCACAAGAACATGTATTGTAGCAAAAGATTGGACACTACCAAAGTGTCCAACACTAGGGAACTGTTTAAAGATTTTATTTATTTATTTGAGAGAGAAAGAGAGAACATGCATGAGTGGCGAGGGGCAGAGGGAGAAGGAGAAGCGGGCTCCCTGCTGAGCAGGGAGCCTGACACTGGACTGGATCCCAGGACTCCAGGGTCATGACCTGAGCTGAAAGCAGATGCTTAACCAACTGAGCCACCTAGGTGCCCCCAACACTAGGGAATTGTTTAAATGAATTGTAATATATCCATCAGATGGGCTACTGAAATCATGAACAAGAATAAAATGGCTCTATGTATAGGGGAATGAATCACTTTCAAGATTAAAAAAGAAAAGAGCCAAGTGCAGCACAGTATGGAAAATGTTATGTTTTGTGTAGAAACTAAAGAAGAAGGTTATGTATATGAGCACTTACATAGGCATTGACTATCTCTAGAAGGAAATCCCAGACACTGCTTCTGGATTTGGTCTCCGGATGGGAGACTGCAAAGCAGGGCTTCAGACAAAGAAAGGAGGCTGGCTTTTCACTGACCACCCTTTTTGAATGCTGTAAGATGTGCATGTGTATTGATTAAATTTTTCATTAATTTAAAAATAAAGATGAACACCTGAAGATATTTGATCTCAGTTGTAACATTTTTTTCAAAGATGATAAAGAAATGGCCAACAGATACATGAAAAGATGCTCAGCATCATGCATCATCAGAGAAATGCAAATCAAAACCACAATGAGATAAAAGCAGCACCTCACACCTGTTAGAATGGCTATTATCAAAAAGACAAGAAATACGTGTTGGCGAGGATGTGGAGAAAAGGGAACCACTTCTGGAAATAGATCCAAAGGAAGTGAAATCACTGTCTCTAAGAGAGATCCTTAGCCCCATATTTATTGCAACATTATTTACAATAGCCAAGCCATAGAAGCAACCCAAGTGGCGGTTGATGAATGAATGGATAAGGAAATGTGATATGTGTGTGTATATACATATATATATATATAGAGAGAGAGAGAGTTATAAAATATATATGAAATTGAACTATTAAAAATTGAAATATGAAAATATATATGAAATATGAAAATATATATGAAATATATATTTATATAATATATGTATATTTCAACAGAAGGAAGGAAATGCTGCCATTTGCAACATGGATGGACCTCACAGGCATCATGCTAAGTAAAGGAGGTCAGAGGGAAAAAAATACTGTGTGATCTTTTTTTTTTTTTAAAGATTTTATTTATTTATTTGACAGAGAGAGACACAGCGAGAGAGGGAACACAAGCAGGGGGAGTGGGAGAGGGAGAAGCAGGCTTCCCGCCGAGCAGGGAGGCCGATGCAGGGCTCGATCCCAGAACCCTGGGATCATGACCTGAGCTGAAGGCAAATGCTTAACCACTGAGTCAACCAGGCACCCTGATCTTATTATTTTTTATTTAAATAATGTCTACGGGGTGCCTGGGTGGCTCAGTCGTTGGGCGTCTGCCTTCGGCTCAGGTCATGATCCCAGGGTCCTGGGATCGAGCCCTGCATCGGCCTCCCTGCTCGGAGGGAAGCCTGCTTCTCCCTCTCCCACTCCTCCTGCTTGTGTTCCCTCTCTCGCTGTGTCTCTCTCTGTCAAATAAATAAATAAAATCTTTAAAAATAATAATAAATAAATAAATAATCTCTACCCCCAATGTGGGGCTCGAACTCACAACCCCAAGACCAAGAGTCACATGTTCTACCAACTGAGCCAGCCAGGTGCCCCTAATGTGTAATCTTATATGTAGAATCTTTAAAAAAAAGAAAAGAGAAAGCACTCCAAACTCGTAGAAGTGGAGAGTAGATTGGTGGTTGTCAGAAGCTTAGGGGTGGAGGAAATGGGTGAAGGTGGCCAAACACTCAGTTCTAAGATGAGTAAGTTCAGTGTGGTGACTATAGTTAATGATACTGTATTGTACACTTGCAAATTGCGAAGTGCAGATCTTAGAAGTTCTCACCACACGCTCACAGGGTAACTATATGAGGGGATGGATGTGTTAACTAACCTTATAGTGGTGATCATTTCACAACATATATGTGTATCAAAGCATTACACTGTACACCATAAACTTACACAATGTTATATCTTGATTTTATCTCGATAAAGCTGAAAAAAAATAGTTGTAGTAAGGGAAGGGCAAAGTAAAACAACGAGATTATACTTTTCACCCATCAGACTGGCCAGCATTTCCTTTTTTTTTTTTAAATATCTTATGTATTTATTTGTCAGAGAGAGAGGGAGAGAGCACAAGCAGGGGAAGCGGCAGGCAGAGGGAGAGGGAGAAGCAGGCTCCCCGCTGAGCAAGGAGCCCAACTTGGGACTTGATCCCAGGACCCTGGGATTCTGACCTGAGCCGAAGGCAGACGCTTCCCTGACTGAGCCACCCAGGTGCCCCTGGCCAGCATTTTCAAGTCTGGTGTCAAGTGCTGGTTCGCAGTGGCTCTGTCAGACCTTGTTGGTGGCCGAGTAAAATGATACAGCTACCGCTAAAACAACCTGGCGGTACCTAGTAGGATGCATTTGCCCTCTGACTGTGTGATCGCATTTTCCAGTGTCGGTTCAAAGCCAAAGTCAGAGCCAGGTCCCTCCTAAGGCTCGCTGTTAGCCCTGCAGGAGCGGTTATCCCTGTGGGCACTGGGCCCAGACTGGAGATGCTGGTCAGAGGACACTGGCCTTTCTGTATTCTTCCCAGTGTTTTCTAACACAAGGAGAAGTCATGCGTTAACTTACGTAATGAAAAGTTTTAAAAATGTTAAGTATTTTACGAACATGGTTCGCAAGAGAAGTGTGGGAAGAGAAAAAGAGAAAAGGAGAGAGGAAAGAATATTTCTATGGTCTAAGGTAACCACCTTGACATTTTACATTTTCCCTTCATTGGATTTTTTGGTGCATAGTTTCCCCCTGTGCAGTGCTGAGAGGGAACACAATTTCGTATCCTGTTTTTCCCATTAACTTTATAACTTGGCACTGGTCGTGTGACAGGGTCATGTGTCTCTCTCCACATCTCTTAATGGCCTGAGGGGAGGAAGGCAGGTGGTTAGGAGTAAGAAGTAGAGGTGGGGTGGGGGTTCTGTGTGCGCTGGGTATCCCTAGGGAGAGGTTCATTTTGGTCTGGATAATTCTTGGTTGTGGGGAACTCTCCTACGCACTGTAGGATGTTTGGCAGCATCCCCGGCCCCTGCCCACTAAAGACCCGTAGTACCTCCCCTCCCGTTGTGACAGCCGAAAATGTCTCTGGATCCTGTATTTCTGGATGTCTCGTGAAATTTGGATTTCAGATAAATGAGAAATAATTTTCTTTCATAAGTATATCCCAAAGACACACTGAAAAACTACTTGTTTATCTGAAACTCACATTTAACTGGTGGCATATATTTTATCTGGCAACCTGGGGGTGGGGATGGAGGGCTCACCCTCTGCTGAGAGCCCATGCCATAGGGTGCCAGACATAAGGGAGCGGACAGAGGAGATCCTTGCTCCATGGGGCTTACGATCTCATTCAGGATGCTGTCTTGAGAGGGCCACTAAGGTTCCTCAGGTGCCTGACTGGACTGGGCCCTTCAAGTCCTGTTTCTGCTTCCAGCTAGAACTGGTCTTGGGGGCAGAGGGGTGATCAGTGGGTGGTGAGTCCGTCTCTGGACGTATGTGGAGTCCAAGCAGCCTGAGACATCTGGGGTCCAGGGAGCAAGAGAACTGTGGATCTGGGCTCCAGAGAGAAATGTGTTCAGAAGCCCTGGGGGAGGATGGCAAGTGTTGGTAGGAAAGAGAGAAGAGGGTGGGGACAGAGCCTGGGAGCCTCGGTATGCAGGGGCAGGGAGGGGGACTTAGAAGAAACAGTCAGAGGGCTATGTAGGGCTTAGAGATCCTTGAATATGGTACATCGTCTGCACGGGTCCCGCACACCCTTCAGAAATCAAAAGCCTTTTCCTCAGCAGATTTTTAAGGCTCCTTGTTCTCTCCCTCTGTTTCTCCTACTTTATCCAGGAAGGATTTAAAAAATACGTCTACAAAGCAGCATGCATAATTTCACCTGTAAATTCCCTTCCCTGAGTACAGTTTTTTCTTTTCTAAGAATTTACAAAATCACTGAATACTGGAAGAGTTATCAGGTGGCAGAGAAAGTGGGCTCATTTTCAGAAGTGGAATTCACCCACAGAGTGTTTATGCTGCACCTGACCTTGTACTGGCAACGAGAACGGACAAGGAGAACATGACGAAAATCATGCCTGCCAGCAGGGGTTCATCATTCACAGGCTGAGAACATTCAGGAAGTTTCCTTGAGGGCAGGGACTCAGTCTGGCTTATTCAAGATAGACAGCCCCCTCCACACACACACAGATAAGCTGGTTAATGTTTAAGTCCCCCAGGCCTCTGGCACAAGAGTGAAGAAATTGACTTGAATAATTCTCCAATTTTTCCTCACCTGTTGAAAAGACCGTTTTTGCTTTTCTTTGTTGTTGTTGCTGTTGGTCATTTGGTTGACTGTTGGTTTCATGTTTCTGGGAGTGTTTGTTGATATTTGTCTGTGTCAACTGTTTAACTTCAGGAAACTTGGCCATTCTGACTCCAGGCGATCCCCTTTGGACCCCTCAGGGAGCACCCAGGTCCCATCAGGACTTTTCCCTTTGGCTCCCAGGTGTTTTAGGATTGGGGAAGGAGAAGAAGTGGGTAAAATATGGAG
Organism: Neomonachus schauinslandi; assembly: GCF_002201575.2. Taxonomy (NCBI): domain Eukaryota; kingdom Metazoa; phylum Chordata; class Mammalia; order Carnivora; family Phocidae; genus Neomonachus; species Neomonachus schauinslandi. The sequence continues at coordinate 54,984,571 of NC_058413.1, read as the reverse complement.
CCAGACTGACCTGGGTCCAAAGCCTGGCCCAACCCATTGGTAGCTGTGAGGTCTTGGGCAACTGAGATCCAAACTCCCTTCATCTTGTGTTCCAGCCCCACCTATCCCTCCTGCCCTTCCTAGAATCAACCACCTGATAAAGGGGAGGGAGGGAGTAAAGTCCAGCACCGATGACCCAGGCAGGGTTGGGCTGGAGGCAGAAGGTTTCAGGATGGCAATCCTGGTCAAGTGAGCAATTTATGACAAAAACTGGGACCCATGGGATCATTCCTGGGGGGTCTTTTGTGGTTACAGCTCCAAAGACCTTTTGGCTCCTAACCTAGACTTTCTAGATTTTCTGAGAAGTCCAGATATAAATTAGAGCATTGTTTGGATCTCTTTAATTTCAGCTGGCCCTCAAGTATCCATAGCATGTTTAACCAGGGGAGCTCTTAATAAACTTCGGTAAACAGAAAAGTCCAGAAGATTTCTAGACATTAGACACCTGCCTCAGTGTTTATGCTGGAATGAGGAATCCCAAATTTCTATATGGACTGGGCCAATAAGATAAGGTCCTCTAAAACCTAAAGATAAAGCACCTGGAAATTCTTTTGATTCTAAAGAAACTGAAGATTTGAGAGAGCTTGAAGCAGTCTGAACTTGAAGATGACCCAATAGTTATTTCAGGAGATGATATTAAGACAAAGGATTTGGCCTTGAAGCAAGAACAAAACAACCCTTGCAGATCTTAGATGGTGACTGGATCAGTAGAGAAGGAAACGTCATTTCAATCCCCAAACTGGTGCTGTCCAAAGTGGAGTAGCCCGGGGGAGGTGCAGAAGACATAGCAACTAAATGTAATACACAGACTTGTTTGGATCCTCATTCAGACAAATCAACTATAAAAGAGAAAACTGACTAGGTATTTGAGATTGAGCAGATCTTGATAACCATTGAAAGTGAGTGATGGGTACATGCAGCTGAATTTGCTATTCTTTCTATCTCTGCATATGTTTGAATTTTTTCATAATAAAAGTGAAAGAAAATAAGGCCAAAAAAAAAGAGTATTTCAAATGTTAAGACCAAATACTTCTCTTGACTTACATATCAATCATTAAAATCATGCCACATTTTTGTTTACATCATATTTGAATCACAATTTTCTGGTACAGTTTTGTGTTTTTCCTGGAGTTTCTTGGCATCTTTCCTATTCCTTTCTGAGAGAAGAAACATGCTCCTTCTTTATCGTATGACTAAGAGCTTCTAACTTCTTAATTGTACAATCTATTAACTGAAATTCAATTTATTTTTGAAGACATTTTTAAGATACTGTTATCAGAGCCTATGTTTTCCTGTTCCAATTTAAATGAAATACTTCTAGGCAAACAGTTATTACCCTGGGTGTAATATGTGCGCTGGGGTTAGTTCTATTGTTTCTTGGCTATTAGGTCAGGCTAGCCAAAAGCAGAGCCCGAGGCAAGGATTCTGGTGTAAGACTACTCCCCCAGGGGATCACCATCACCAGAATAAAGTAGGGTAGGGGAAGAAAGCTAAGCAAGGAAGTACTCTTGGCTGGAGACTAGCTTCAGTGGGGTTCCATGAAGACTCCAGAGACTGTCTCCCCTTGAGACTGGGGTGGGGGGAGGAGGAGGGGGGAGAGGGCAGCTGCATTTTATGCAGCAACTCACAGCAGCCAGGCAGTAGGTGCATCAGACAGTTGAAGATTCGAGAGCACCATCCACAATTCCAGTGGTTCTCAAACTTATTAAAACACAGATCCCTGAGCCCACATCCAGAGTTTCTGATTCAGTAGGTCAGGGGTGGGGCCTGAAAATTTGCATTTCTAACACCTTACCAGATGCTGCTCCTGGAACTGTACCTCCAGAATGAAAGCACTACATTATGTCTTCCTTTTTTTGTTTTCCTGGAGCACAAGCTCAAGTAACTTTTTTCAGCAAGATTGCATGGGAGGTAAGCCTTCTTCATTCTCACAAGTCTATTTGCACCCTACACTTGTTTTTTTAGTTTCGCTGGTTCAAAAACATTTGCCCTGATTTTGCAGGCCATTGTCTCCTAGCTTCTAGCTCCAGAGAAGCCTGATGCTAATTTGATCTTTATACCTTTATAGATCATCTGTTTGTTTCCATTTTCCAGGAACCATTAGGCTTTCTGAGACCTCAGGAGACCCCAGGCATGCATGTTTTGTTTGTTTGTTTGTTTGTTTGTCTTAAGATTTTATTTATTTATCTGAGAGAGAGAGAGGGAGAGCACATGAGAGGCGGGAGGGTCAGAGGGAGAAGCAGACTCCCTGCTGAGTAGGGAGTCTGATGCGGGACTCGATCCTGGGACTCCAGGATCATGACCTGAGCCGAAGGCAGTCGCTTAACCAACTGAGCCACCCAGGCGCCCTTTTGTTTGTTTTTTTATTCTGCTCTGCATTCAGTGTGTACTTTTAATCTAAAGACTTGTTGTTCTTTCTCTGGGGAATTTTTCTTCTATTATTTCTAACTATTTTCTTGCCTCTATTTTTCCTTTTCTCTCTGGAAATTTCATTACACAAATATTAGGCCTCTTAGATTGATCTTTTGTGATTTGATTCTCCCCCCACTCCCCGCCAAAAAAAATTTTTTTTTCTCTATAATACTGGAGAATTCCATGACTTTTGCTTCTAGATTTATTTTATTTATTTATTTTTTAAATAAATACTCATAACCCTGAAATCAAGGCCTGAGCTGAGATCAAGAGTCATCTGACTGAGCCACCCAGGCGCCCCTGCTTCTAGATGTTTTTTAAGTAAATCTTTTATTTTGGAATAATTTTAGATTTATAGAGACGTCACCAGGATAACACAGGGAATTTCCATACACCCTTCACCCAATTTCCTCTAATGTTAGCATCTTACATTCCCATGGTACATCAAAACTAAGAAATGAACATTCATACATTACTATTACTGAAAGTCCAGACTTTTTATTCAAAGTTCAACCGTTTTTCCACTAGTATCTTTTTTCTCTTTCAGGACCCAATCCAGGATAGCGCTTTGTGTTTAGTCATATCTCCTGAGTCTCCCCTGTGACAGTTTCTCAGTCTTTCCATGTTTTTTTTGTCTTTTTTATTTTTTTAAATCACTTTGACAATTTTCAAGAGTATTAGGTATTTTGTAGAACATACCTCACTTTGGACTTTTTCCCATGACTAGACCGGAGTGGGTTGCCTTGGGGGAGAATACTGCAAAGATGAAGCGCCTCCTCCATCACATGATATCAGCTGGTGACAGAACCCTTGATCACTTGATTAAAGCAGTGTTTGTGTGTCAGATTCGTCCGCTGTAAAGTTACTATTTTTCCCCTTTCCATACTCTATTCTTTGGAAGTGAGTCACTCGGTACAGCCACATTCAAGGGAGAAGAGACAATTAAGCTCCATCTGGAGAGGAGAGTAGCTACATATGTTACTTGGAATAATTCTGTAAGAAAGAATTATCCTTTCCCCACAATTATTTATTTATTCAATCATGTAGGTCAGCCTGGACTCCTGTATATTTGTTTTATACTTTGGGTGATCCTTCAATACTACACTATTTATTTTGTTGCTCAGATTTTTCCAGCTTTGGCCATTGAAAGCTCTTTCAGGTTAGCTCCTGTGTCCTGCTGACCTGCCCCACCCTGATTTAAGCACTTTCTTACTTTCTGGCACTAGCTTCTAGACTTTTAAATTACATTTTTTACTTTGGCAATCATATTTTCATTTCCCAGAACTCCTCCTTAGTTTTTTTTAAGAATCCACAATAATCTTTAATTAGAATTTATTTCTAATCATAATGTTGTAGATGCTGTTTATTGGGTTTAAATGATCAGAATTACTCTCTAGATAAAGCATGAAAGACTTAATTATGGTTACAGGACATATGTAACTATAACTCTTGGCAATATAAAAGTAATGGTCTAACTGTCAGAGTCAGAGAGGGGTGGAGGAGAGGCGAAACGGTGTAGGGCTGCTAATGTCTTCATTTTACATAGTACGAAGTATGAGAGATAGCTAACCAGAAATAAAGATTGTAAATGATCATTGAGCTTGAGGAAATAATCAGTAGAAGGATAAACTAACACTCTAACCAATACAATGTAGAAGGGATTGGAAGATGAGCAGGGGTGTAAGGGGGGCAGATTTCTTCATTTTTTTTCCTGAAGGGAGTCACTAGTTATTAATTCAGTTGATAAATCAAGACATGAAGGTATCTGCATACGAATCAGATTTGTGGTGAAAACACATATAAAGGCAGAAAAGGTTGCTGGTTTCCTTAGAGAAGGGACATAGGACAGGGTGAGGTAGGGTGGAGCAAAACTGAGTTTTTCCTAAGTAGCACTTAAAAAGTGTATTCCTTCTGGGGTACTGGGGTGGGTCAGTCAGTTAAGCATCTGCCTTTTGCTCAGGTCATGATCCTGGGGTCCTGGAATCGAGTCCCGCGTCCTGGGATTGAGTCCCAGGTCGGGCTCCTTGCTCCGCAGGGAGCCTGATTCTCCCTCTCCTCCCCCCTCATGCTCTCTCCCACATCTCTGTGGCTATCTGTCTCTCTCTCTCAAATAAATAAATAAAATCTTTCCAAAAAATGTATTACTTTTATTAAAATAATTTAAACATATGTACATGGTAGTGCAGAAACAGGCTGGTGCTTTGTGGCCCATGTGGGGTGGGCCGGGGTATGACGGGGTTGGATGAAGGGCAGTGTGTGCGGGATTGTGGCTGCAGGAAACAGCCCACCGGGGGTAGGGGTGTTCCCCAAGGCAGGACCCCTTTGCTCCTTCAGCATGTTCCTTCAATCAACAACTTACCTGGCACTCGCTGAGCTCCGGGCCCTGTTCTGGGGCTGAGGATAGGAGGCATCTTGGCTCCTGACATTTAATCAAACTTGGCAAAGCTGCTCACCCTGGAACAGGGGCTCGCCACCATGGCCAGGGTACAGTCCATTTGCACTTTCCTTTCCAGGGTGAAGGTAGTTGTGAGGAGAGAATTCCCAGGAGGTGTGGTGACCAAACATCCAGGCTTGCCTACCACCATCCCAGTTTTCAAACGGGAAGTGCTGTGTCTCAGGAGACTCCTCTGTCTTGGGCAAACCTGGGCACTGGGTCACACTTTCCGAGGGGACAGTTCTAGCCCTGACTCTCACTCCTCCTCCGTCTTTGTTCTGTAGGAGACCAGGGAACCCCATGGCTTGTGGGTTCGTGGGTGTCACCGATAGAACCCTAGCATGACCTGCTATCTGAATTTTAGAGGGTCTGCAGTTGTAGAGGGTGGAATGTGGATCAGAAAGCCAGTGACGCTGATTTCTGGATGGTGAAGGTGAAGGGAAGAGAGGACTCTGAAGAAGGGAACTAGGAGACGTGGGGTGAGGTAGGTTAAAGTAGGGTGGTTGCTTCACCACCAGAGATTACATCTGGTGGGGACATATAGTTTGACCTTAGGAGAAGACTGGATTGTTACGCCCACTCCATTCCTTAAAATGCACTTGTTTCATCAATATTTATTGAGCACCTACTATGTACCATGCTCTGATAATTAAGTTACATTATACTCATTCATTAATTCAGGCCTGCTTTAGATTCCAGGGATGCAGCCAGGAACCAGATTCAGATACAGGTATAGAGTTCACAATCCAGAAGGCAATGTTGACAATTGACCTGTGAGCTTATTTCCCTCCCGTTAATCTATCTTTATACCAGTACCACTCTGGATTCATGATTGCAGCTTGATATTAAGTTTTGAAATCATGTAGTATGTGTCCTCTAACTTTGTCTTTTTCTCCCTGCCCCCAAGATTGATTTCACTATTTCCATAGAAATATCTACTAAAAAAAATTAAAAAGCTTATTGGGGTTGCATTGACTGATTTTGGGAGAAAGACTAATATTGATTCTTCCAAAACTATGAACTTTGTATATGTCCTCATTTGTTTAGATCTCCTTTGATTTCTCTCAGCAATGTTTTATAATTTTTAGTGTAAGGGATAAGCTCTTGCGTGTCTTTTGTTAAATTTATCCCTAAGTATTTTATGTTTTTTGATGCTCTAGTAATAGATTTTAATTTCATTTTCAGTTCTTTCCTGCTAGTACACAGAAACACAACTGATTTTATATACTGACTTCATTTATTAATTCTAGCAGTTGTACATTTCTTAGCATTTTCTGTATTAACAATCATGTCATTTGTAGAAATAGACAGCTGTACTTTCTTCCCAATCTTTGTCCCTTTTATTTCTTTGTATTCTTTATTGCAATGGCTAGGATCCCTGCTATTACATTCAATGGAAGTGGCAAGAGCTTTCTTTGCCTTATTCCTGATCTTAAGGGGAAAGTATTTAGTGTTTCAAGTGTAAGTATCATGTTAGTTGTAGGCCTTTCATAGTTTCTCTTTATTAAGTTGAGGAAGTTCCCTTCTGTAGCTAATTTACTGAGTGAGGGTTTTTATCATGAATGGTTGTTGAACTTTGCCAAATGCTTTTTTCTGCATCTATTGAGATGTTCCTATGGCTTTTCTCCCTTAATCTATTAATGCAGTAAATTACATTGATTTTAAAATGTTAAGCCAACCTTATGTCCTGAGATAAATCCCACTTGGTCATGATATATTGTGTCTTTCATCTGCAGCTGGATTCAATTTGCTAATACTTTAGGATTTTTTTTTTTTTTTTTGAGCACCTACTTGGTACTATGCTCTGATAATTAAGCTACATTGTACTCATGTATAGTGAGGTTCATGTGGAATATTTACCTACAGTTTTTCTTTTTCTTTTTCTTGTAATGTCATTCAGGTTTTGGTATCAGGATTATTCAGGTGGTTAAAACAAGTTGGGAAGTATTCCTTCCTTTATTTTCTGAATCCGTCTGTGTAAGATTAGTATTACTTCTTCCTTAAATTTTTTTTTTATTTATTTTTATTTTTATTTTTTATTTTTTTTATTTTTTTTTTAAAGGTTTTATTTATTTGACAGAGAGAAACACAGTGAGAGAGGGAACACAAGCAGAGGGAGGGGGAGAGGGAGAAGCAGGCTTCCCGCCGAGCAGAGAGCCCGATGCGGGGCTCGATCCCAGGACCCTGGGATCATGACCTGAGCCGAAGGCAGACGCTTAACGACTGAGCCACCCAGGCGCCCCTAAATTTTTTTTTTTTTAAAGATTTTATTTATTTATTTGAGAGAGAGAGAGACACAGCAAGAGAGGGAACACAAGCAGGGCGAGTGGGAGAGGGAGAAGCAGGCTTCCCGCGGAGCAGGGAGCCCGATGTGGGGCTCGATCCCAGGACTCCCAGATCATGACCTGATCCGAAGGCAGACGCTTAACGACTGAGCCACTCAGGCACCCCTTCCTTAAATATTTTTTATAATTCACCACTGAAATCCTTTAGCCCCAGAGTTGTTTTGTGACAAGGTTTTTGATAATAAAACCAGATTTGATTAGAATTCATATTTTCTTTTTTTTATTTAAAAAAATTTTTTTGAGAGAGAGCACAAGCACACGGCGGTGGGGGTGTGGGGGCGAGGGCTGATGGAGAGGGAGAGAATCTTAAGCAGGCTCCATGCCCAGAGAGCCCAACCTGGGGCTCAATCCTGCAACTCTGAGATCATGACCTGAGCCAAAACCAAGAGTTGGACACTTAACTGACTGAGCCACCCAGGCGCCCCTAATCTCACTGATTTATATTCTTATATTTATTATTTCCTTTCTTCCACTTGCTTTGGGTTTAATCTGTTCTTTGTTTTCTTGATTCCTAAGGTAGAAATTTAGGTGATTGGGGCGCCTGGGTGGCTCAATCGTTAGGCGTCTGCCTTCGGCTCGGGTCATGGTCCCAGGGTCCTGGGATCGAGTCCCACATCGGGCTCCCTGCTCGGCGGGAAACCTGCTTCTCCCTCTCCCTCTCCCCCTGCTTGTGTTCCCTCTCTCGCTGTGTCTCTCTCTGTCGTAAATAAATAAAATCTAAAAAAAAAAAGAAATTTAGGTGATTGATTCTAATCCTTTCTTCCTTTATACTATAAGCATATAAAATATACATTCCCCACAAAGCACTGCTTTAACTGCATCCCATGAGTGTTTCTATGTTGCATTTTCTTTCCCATTGAGCTCAAAATAATTCTAAGTTTCCTGGTGATTTCTTCTTTGACCCATGTGCTATTTAGAAGTCTGTTATTTAATTTTTAAATGTGTAAAGCCCTAGATATCTTAATTTTATTAATTTCTAATTTAATTCTGTTGTGTTCAGAGAATGTAGTCTGTGAGATATCAATCTTTTGAAATTTATTGAGTTTTGTTTTGTTTTGTTTTGGGGGGTCTTTTTGTGGCCCAGCATAAAGTTTACCTTGGTGAATATTCTATGTGCATTTGAAAAAAAAAAATGTGTATTCTGCAACTGTTGGCTGTCTACTTCTACAAATGTCAATTAAGCGAAGGTAGTGGACAGTATTGTTCAAATCTTTTCAAATTTTATTTATGCTTCTCTAGATGTTCTTACTTATTGAGAGAGGAATGTTAAGAATCACCAATACAGAAATGCCTGGGTAGCTCAGTCAGTTAAGCATCTGCCTTTGGCTCAGGTCATGATCCCCAGGTCCTGGGATAAAGCCCCTCCCCTCATCAGGTTCCCTGCTCAGTCTGCTTCTCCCTCACCCACTGCCTTCCCCGCACCCCCCCCCCCCCCCCCCCCCGTCCCCCCCTGCTCTTGCTCTCTCCTCAAAGAAATAAATAAAATTGTAAAAAAAAAAAAAAAAGAATCACCAACACAATTGTAGGTTTATCTATTTTTCTTTTTAGTTCTGTGAATTTTTACTTTATGTATCTTGAAGTTCTTTTATTAAGTGCATACCCATTTATGATTATGTCTTCTTGATCAGTTGAGCCTTTATTGTTATGAACTATCCCTCTTTAACCTCAGATAATAATCTTATCTTGAAGTCTCTTTTCTCTGGCTTGGATATAGCTAAATTAGCTTTCTTATGTTCACAGCTTTCTTACGCTTTCATGGTATATCTGTCCCCACCCCTTTATTTTCTATCCATCTGTCTTTATATTTAGAGTGCCGCTCTTGAAGGCAGCGTATAGTTAGAGCTTACCTTTTTATTCTTTTCATTGAAATGTTGATTCCATTTTTATCTAGTGTAATTTTTTATGTGGTAGGATTAGGTTTACTATTTTGCTATTTGTTTTCTTCTTTTGTTTCGTCTCTTTTTTGGTTCTCTGTTTCTCCTTTCCTGTCTTTTTTGGGGTTAGTCAAATACTTTTAATAATTCATCTTAATTTATTTACTTTTTAAGTTTTAAGTGGTTGCTGTAGGGATTATAAATAGGCATCCTTAACTTTCACAGTCTACTTAGAATAAAATATACGAACCTTGCAACAATATTATTCCATTTATCTTTGTCCTCCATGTCCTATTGTCCTAATGTGGTCGTATATTTTACTTCTACACGCATTAAAAATCCCATAATAAAATGTTCTTATTTGGTGTTTAACAGTCAGTTAAAAGTAAAGGGAAAGAGAGTCTTCTCTTTGTCCATATAGTTACCATTTCTGGTTCTTCATTCCTTTCAAAAGATCGACCTTTCCATCTGGCGTCATTTTTCTCCAGCCTGAAGAACTCTCTTTGCCATTTCTTATACTGCAGAGCTACTGCCGATGAAGGCTCTCTGCTATTATTTATCAGAAAATATCTTTCTTTCACTTTCATTTCTTGAAGGATATGATTGCCAGATACAGAATTTTGGGTTGACAGTTTTTCCCCTCTTCTAGCACTTTAAAGATGTTACTCCATTGTCTCCTGGCCTCTGCTGTTTCGGAGGAGAAGTCAACCCTCATTTGTATTTGCTTTGCTGTATATAATCGTGTTTGTAACGTGTCTTTTCTCCTCTGGCCACTTTCAAGATTTTCTCTTTATCTTTGGTCTTCTGCAGTTTGATTATGATGTACTTAGATGTTAGTCCTTTGTATTGATCTTACTTGGGTTTTGCTGAGCTCCTTGGATCTATAAGCTGATTTTTTCATCAGATTTGTGAGATTCCCAGTTTATTATTTATTCAGATGGTTTTTCTGTCCCAGTCTCACTTCCTTTAAAAAAGTATAATTCTTTAAGTTTTTCTAGAACAATTTTAGGTTCACAGCAAAACGGAGAAGGTACGGAGGTTTTCCACATACCTCCCACCCCCACACATGCATATCCTCCCCGACTATCAACATCCCCCACCAGAGTGGTACATTTGTTACAATTGATGAACATACATTGACACATTATAATCACAAGTCCACAGTTTACATTAGGGTTCACTCTGAGTGTCTTATATTCTAAGAGTCTGGGCAAATGAGTAATAACATGTATCCACCATTATAATATCATACAGAGTATTTTCTTTTTTTAAGAATTTATTTATTTATTTGAGAGAGAGAGAGAGAGTGAGAACACCAGCAGGGGGAGGGGGAGGGGCAGAGGGAGAGGGAGAAGCAACTCCCTACGGAGCAGGGAGCCCTACATGGGGCTCGATCCCAGGACCCTGGGATCATGACTGGAGCCGAAGGCAGAGGCTTAATGACTGAGCCACCCAGGCGCCCCCCGAGTATTTTCACTGCCTTAAAAATCATCTGTGCTCACCTATTCATTCTTCCCTTCCCCTTCAATGCCTGGCAACCACTGATCTTTTTACTGTCTCCATAGTTTTGCCTTTTTCAGAAAGTCATATAGTTGGAATCATATAGTGTGTGGCTTTTTCAGATCGGCTTCTTTCACTTAGTAATATGCATTTAAGTTTTCTCCAGGCCTTTTCATGGCTTGGTAGCTCATTTGTCTTTAGCACTGAATAATATTTCATTGTACCCCAGTTTATTTAACCATCCATCTACTAAAAGACATTTTGGTTGTTTCCACATTTTGGCAGTTATGAATAAAGCTGCTGTAAACACCTATTCAGGTTCTTGCGTGGGCATAAGTTTTCAACTTATTTGGGTAAATCCCAAGAAGCCAAGATTGCTGGATCATATGGTATGGGTATGTTTAGTTTTGTAAGAAACCATCAAACTTGTCTTCCAAAGTTGCATTCCTACCAGCAGTGGATGAGGGTTCCTGTTTCTCCATATCCTTGCCCGCATTTGATGTCTGTATTTCAAATTTTGTCCATCCTAAGGGGTGCATAGTAGTATCTCATTGCTGTTTTAGTTTACATTTCCCTAGTGACCTAAGACTTGGATTGTCTTTTCATTTGCTTATTTGTCATCTGTATATTTGCTTTAATGACATGTTACTTCTTTTTCTGGGGCTGAAACTACATGATTTTGTCCATGCCTCAGAGAGGACTTGAGGACAGTCTATATGAAGATTTGGAGCCTTAGCCCCTCTGTAGCTCCCTCCTTCCCAGGACATCCCCCTTTGATTTCTAGCCATTCTAGGAGCCCCAAATTCCTTCTTCTAATACCTCAAACAGCTTTCAGCTCCAAGGTTTCTGCTTGAGTTCTAGCTTCCCTAGAGGGGAAGTGCCCTCAGGGGAAGAGCATATAAAAGCAGATTTCCCCCAGTGTGGTTCCCGTCTTTCAAGAGTAAAATCCCCTCCAGTTTTGAACTGTTTTTGTTTGCTCTCCAGTGCCTTCAAATTCTTGTTTTTATATTTTGTTCAAAGTTTATATTGCTGTCTACAGGGGTTAGTCTGCTGGATGATACTTCACCATTACTAGAATCCTATCTGCTGTCTCTCTTCTTTAGAAAGCTAACAATACTATGACAACCTAGCAAAGGTCTCTCTGTTAGCAAGGGTACCTGTCCCTTCCTGTCATCTTCTGGCTCTGAGCTGTTACTGTAACTCACTCAGCTGCATTTCATATTAGACTGGGTATTTGTATTTTTTGGCTTCTCAGCCTTTAAATTCCCTTCTTGTGTTTGGGGAATCCTTTGCCCTACAAGTCTTGGAGTAAGTTAAAGGCTGCCTCCCAGTAGGAAAATCACAAAGGCCAACAACACAGTTGCTCAGTGTCCTTGCAGCAAAGGCAGGATCACATGACCAGGCTCAGCCAATCATGGGGGATTTTGAAGAGTGGCGGACTTTGGCTCAGAGATGAAGAGCCAGTGAAGAATCCTTTCTGGTGACAGACGTGGCCGTGGCCATACTTACTTTCTGGGCCTAGGCTTGATGCTGGCAATAGTTGGGGGTATGAGTTGTGGTGTTCCTTCCTCAGCAGTAACAGCTATCTGAATAGCCTGCCAATAAGTTCTTGGTATGTTTAAGTCAGCCCGAATTGGTTTTGTCCATTACAGATGAGAACCTTGAATTGTCCACTTAGTGATGGTTAGACACCAACAATCCCACCATAAAGAAATCTTGTTAAACGAACTGGAGGTCTTGTTAGACCCTGCCACACTGGGGAGCTGACCCAGCTATGAGCCAGTTTCCTCAAGATACGGCCCCATCCTCCTTTCCGGTCCCACTCCTCCCCTCTCTGTGCTTTGGCCACAGATCCATATGAATTCTTTCAAAGTGCTCTACCCTTTCCTTCCTGCCTGGCTTTGCGGCTGTTGAATGTCCTCTCCCTGGAATGCAGTTATCATCCTTCCCCTAAACTGCCGACAGAGTCCCTCCCCTCTGCATCCCCTCTGCATCCCCTCTGGCTCACATCCAGTCCATCCTTTACACAACAGCCAGAGCCAGCTTCTCAAAATGCATGTCTGAGGATGTCACCACTCTGCTTAAAATCTTTCAAAGCTCAAAATCTTCGTTGATCTTTGGATAAAGACCAAATTCCTTAACATGACCCTCCAGGCTCAGCATGGTCTGGCTCCTGCCTACCCCTTCAGCTTTATTGGGAGACACTTAGGAGGTAGATGTCCAGGACCGGCTTGATAGAAGTCAAGGGACGCAAAGGAGAAGTCAAAGATGACACCTATCTGGTTGGGGCAGAAGTAGGGAAGCTCCCTAGTTTATTAATCTTTAACATCTCAAAGGGATGCATCAGTCAACCTCACATCCTTTGTTGAACAGGGAGCTAACCCTCCCCCACTCACTTCTTCAATCTGACATTCAACTACCTGACCAGTAAGCAGAGGCTTTAGGTTTCAGCTACAGCTCTACCTTTTATTTGCTATGTCCTTGGCTTAGGCACTTTCCCTCTTAGAGGTCTTGTTTTCTCATCTATAAAACAGGAATAATACTTCATTTCTCTCTTTCTCTTTTGGTGAGGATTATTGTGAGTGGTAAACTTCAGGCCTGTGACTGGCCCAAGCTGGGTCATAGTTGGACACGACCATCTCCTACGAACCTCAGTAGTAGAATCTTTTATTTATTTATTTATGTTGAGATTTTATTTATTTATTTGACAGAGTGAGAGAGAGAGCACAAGCAGGGGGAGTGGCAGGCAGAGGAAGAAGCAGGCTCCCCTCAGAGCAGGGAGCCCGATATGGGACTTGATCCCAGGACCCTGGGATCATGACCTGAGCCAAAGGCAGACACTTAACTGACTGAGCCACCCGGGCACCCAGTAGTAGAATCGATTTGCCTTTTAAAAAGACCAATCTGGTTTGCAGATGGAGGATGTCTAACAAATGGGTCAAGAGCAAAAGGAGGGGGCGCCTGGGTGGCTCAGTTGGTTGGGCAACTGCCTTCGGCTCAGGTCATGATCCTGGAGTCCCGGGATCGAGTCCCGCATCGGGCTCCCTGCTCGGCGGGGAGTCTGCTTCTCCCTCTGACCCTCCTCCCTCTCCTGCTCTCTGTCTCTCATTCTCTCTCTCACAAATAAATAAAATCTTTAAAAAAATAAAAAAAAAAAAAAAAAAAAAGAGCAAAAGGAGGGAGCCTCCAGAACTCTCAACCCTCAGTGTCCTTGAAGAAATGTGTGGGGAGGTGGCCTGCATGAAGGATGGAACAAACAGACCTGCCCCAAACCTCAGAGTAACCTTGGATCTTCCACTGTCCACAGTTGGTCCCCCAGCAGGTGCTCTACCTCCAAATATACATGAACCCCTTTACTTCTCATTTCTGCTGCCACCACCATAGTCCAAACCACCATACACTCTCTCTTGCCTACTGTGGTAATGGCATGCCCTGCCCCTGCTTGTCTAGATCAAGACATCTCCAGCCAACAGCCAAGTGACCTTTAAAAATATAAGTGGGTACTCTTTCTCATCTCCTGCGTCCTCCACTGGCTCTCCAAACTCCTCGACCCAACCGCAAGCGCTGCATGATGTGCACCACAGCTTCCCTGTTCACCAAAATCCAGGCATCCTGACCTTGTTCCTGGGCTTCAGAAGGACCCAGCTTCTGTATTTGCTGCTCCCTCTGCCTGGGCGGCTCTCCCCCTGGCTCTCCCTGCACACTGCCCATCACTGGGTCCTTACCTGCAAGTTTTACCCAGAGGTCAAGAGCGCATTTCTGAGTACACTTGCCCCCATCGCTCTTTGTTTCTTTACTGTTTTATTTCTTTCCTAATACTTAGTACTGCTTGAAATTAGATCATTTATATTTAGAGAGGTCTCCTCAACATACCACTTTTACATCTTTGTTAATTTTAATTATACTAAGAATACTTTATAGTATCTGAAGGACCTGACAGGTAAAGCAAAAATACCCCTTAACTCCTCTTCCCCCATCCTAGATCCCTCACTGGAATGACGGCTCTGTTTGTCCTACTGATCACTGATTTGTAAGTTCCCAGAACCAGACGTGGCATATTTGATGAACAGTTATTGAATGAAGAGTGAATCAAAGGCCAGCTTCTGGCTCTTCTATATACTAGCTTCCTTTGGTGGTGGTGGTGGGGGAGCTGGAGAAGGGGAGGTCAGAGGCCAAGGTCCACGGGAGGCTATGGATTGGGGCAAACTACTTAGCTTCTCCAAGCATCAGCTTATTTATAAACCAGGGAAAAGAGAATTTATCTCACAGAATTGTGAACATCAAGTAGTGCCAGCCACACCGTTAACTCCCTCATGAAGTTTATGGGCTAAGGGGGATGTACTTGAAATTGTGCACGTTGACTGCACAGCCTACCAATCTGTTCACTGTCCTCAGAACACTAGAGCCATGCTTCCCAAAATGGCCTGGGAAGAGCTGTGTGGGGGCAAGCGGTACCTGAAACCATCTGATGCATCTTCCTGGACCGTGTTTGTTTTACTTGGAAGAAATGCACAACATTATGTCTTGTAGCAAACTAAACACAAGTATTTATTGAGTCAAATGAAGAATTTGTCTGAAATTTAAAATCCAGGTGCTTTGGGCATCACCATGAGGAGAGCCGTTGTAGATCACATGGTTGGGTTGACCCCCCCCCCAAACCCGTTTTCTAGGTGGGGAAACTGATGCGGAGAGTGGCAGAACCTGGTCTCCATCCCAGTTAGGGTCCTCTCCAGCTCACACAATGAGCCTCCTGTCATCACACAGGACTCTGGTGTGCTCCTCTCAAATCCCTGGGCTCAGCAGAAACAGCAGGTGGCTTCTCTCCTTTCCCTGAGGGAGTAAGGGTGAAGCCCAGAGGCCAAGGCCAAGAGGAAGGTCCCAGGCCCTAATCCATACTCTCTTTATTCCCAACATTGCTCAGACCCTAGACCACCCTGTCTGCCTATGAGCACACCCTCCTCAACCACCTGCCTATCTGGATATAATTACAGTAATTTTATTGGGATATCCTTACCCAACTATATATAATCAGCATAGGTAACTGCTTCTGAGCATAATTACAGGAGATGTTTACAGACCCACAATCACATAAATGATAGCTTCCTTTCCTCCCATTAATATGCCAGTATTAGGGATCTGTCTGGGCCAATTAGCCAAATCCCAGCAGTGAGGGGTGGGAAAGACCTCATACTCTTCCACTACATGGACAGCAGGAAGGGGACTCAGACAAAGCGGGATCCCAGCCAGGGTATTACAGGACACCAAGAAGTCTGCAGAGGGAGGGGCTAACATCTACTGGGCTCCTACAGTGTGTGTGTCCGGCACTAGGGGAGGGCAGCAAACACCTGTGAACAATTCTGCAAGCTGTATTAAGTATCTCACTTTATGTGTTTGGAGCCCTTTTGAGAGGGCTGGTGTCCAGTGTCACCCATAAAAAGCCATGAAGCTTAGTAGGGGCCTTTCCATGGTGCTACCCTGCCAGGTCAGACTCCCAGGCCACAGCAGGCCAGCTCTAAGCTTCTTCCTTATCTCCTGTGCTCACTGCTTCCTCTTCCTGGGCAGCCACTGCCAACCCCCCTTGCTGGTCTCCGGCCCCCTCCCACCCTCATCAGTTCCCCAGCGTTGATGGCTGCCTTCTCCACCCCGCCTTGGCCCCTTCTTCCTGTCCCTGTAGGGTTGTTGGGTGTTATCGCTCCAGAAGGGCGGGGATTTGGGATGGGGGAGGGTGGGGCATAGGACTAAGGCCGTGCCAGGCACCCGGGGTCTCCTACAGGCCCCCACCCCCACCCTACCAGGGGCGCCGCCGGGAGGGAGCTCGGCCTTGGGGTGGGCCGACCTTGGGCTTCCACCCTCTGGCCACACAAAAGGCTGCCCCCGGCTAGCGCGGGGGAGCGCCCCAGGACACACGCACAGCTGCACAAAGACGTGCACACACCGTTCCATCACACGAACACACTCCCGAACCGGCCGGAGCACACGGCCGTGCACACGCACCGGCACACTCGCGTGCACACACGCGCACGTATAGACACCCCAGCGTGCGCCCTCACGTACACCAGACACACAGCGGGGTGCACGGCGGCGTGGACCCCCCAGTGCCGACCTCGGGGCCCTGACGCGCCCGCCGCCCTGCCCTGGCGCGCACACGCAAGCACACGCGCAGGCACACGCACCCTCCCGCACTGCTCCACGCCCCTGGCCGCGGCCCGGGCGCTGTGCGGCGCGGCGGGCGGGCCTGGGGCGGGGGCGGGGGTGGCGGCGGCGGCGGCCGGGAGAGCGGAGGAGGCGGAGCAGGGAGCAGGGAGCCGGGAGCCGGCTGGCCCGCGCTCCTCCTGCCGGCCGGGGATTTTCCAGCCTGGGCGCTGTCGCCTCGGACCTCCTGCGGCCGCGGCGGACCATGGGCGACAAAGGGACGCGGTGAGTGCCGGCGGCGGCCGAGCCGGGTGCCCGTGGGGGCGACCTGGGCGAGGGCGCGGGCGGGGGTTCCAGTCGGTCACCCCGGGAGCGCCGACGCCTGGCTCCGCGGCACGCAGCTCTCCTGTGCCGGAGGTCTCCTGTGTGTGGTCGCTGGCGGGGCCGTGGGGGCCGTGGGGCCGTGGGTGGGGGTACCGGGAGCGAGGACCCGGACGCCCCATCCGGCTCGCAGCCCGTCGCCGCCACACACTCACACACACTCACTGGCTGCCGACACCCCGCACTGGCCAGCAGACGCAGAGACGCAAGGGGGCAGGTTACCACACAATGGCACATACGCTCCTGGAGACACACTCATCCACGGGCACACTCATCCATGGGCACACTCATGCTGGCACGCACACAGACATTCACTGCCACATGCTCATCGTGTACAGTGACACACCGTCACACACTCACTGGTACACACTCGTGAACACATTCTTGCGGACAGTCATGCTGTCACACACGGGTCACACTCCAGCACACGTCAGTTCTACCACACCTTCATGTTGGCACACACTGATACACACTTACCCTGTCACTTGCACTCACTGTAACAAACACTCTGAGACATACCCTCACACTCTCATGCTGGCACATATCTCCCCAACACCGTGTTTGCCAGACCCCACCAGCACGGACCCCCACAGACCCGTCAGACAAATGCCCCCCCCACTGGAGCCCTATGGTCACAAGCCAGCTGACCCTGGGGCTGCCGACACACTCACTCCAGTCCCCACATGGCAAGAAGTGGAAACACACACATCACACAGGGTCGCCTCTCCCCCCCGGAGCCTGGGAAACATGCATCCCATCCACTGTTTCCCCTCCCTCTGACCTCCAGAGGCCTGGGGTGGCTGGCTACAGTCTGTTTGAAGTGGGGGTGGGGAGAGGGGTTCCTGTCTCCTTAGGAGCTTGCCCTGGCCCAGAAAGGGAGGGGCTTTGCCTCTGAGATGGAAAACTAGGACAAAATAGGGGAGGGAGCTGGGGCAGGGCAGCCCCTGGGGACAGCCCCTCTAGACCAAGGCAAGCCCAGATCAGGCACTCTGGTTTGTTACCTCGGTTGTACCTCTTCACTCCGCCTACTGCTTTAAGTGCCAGTAGAAGCTTCTCCCTCTCTCCTCCCCCTCCCCCTTCTACAAGCCCCTCTTTTTCATTTTTTTCTTTCTTTTCCATCTTCTATCCTTGTGCCCCACTTCTCCCTCCTCTCTTCCCTCTCTCCACCCTCCCTGTCTCTCTTCTTGCTTCCAGTAATTATGTATTGAGTGCCTGCTGTATACTAGGCAGAGTGTGGGGATCAAAGATGTGCGAGACCTGTTCCTTCCCCAAAGGAGCAGATAGACTAGGGGGAAGTGACCCCAGTGGTTATCATGTTTGGTGACCACGAGAAAGTAATTTCACACTACTGCCATCTGACACTCTTTCTCAACAGCATTAGAAAGATCCTCCAGAGATTATTTTCATTTTTCAGAAGAAACTGAGGCTTGGAGATAATTTAGAAACTGCTTCCCAGTCATCCTCCTGACAGCTCTTCAAGGAGGTTAATTTTCCTCTTCCTGTTTTCCAGAAAAGGAACCAGAGTGTTAGAGATTACCTGACTTGCTTAAGGTCAGGGGGCGTGAGAAGCAGGGCAGAGGCTGGAGCCCACTTGGTCCATTTCTCTGTGGCTTGCCCTTGGGCACTGCCAAGCCCTTCATGGGCCCTGGGTTGAAGGCCATGGTGGGGTGCCCTGCTCTGTGTGTGGGGGCCCAGGCTGGTAGGGAAGGCTGCAGAAGATCGTGAGGCTTCTGCATTCACCTTGATGACTAGTTCTCATTGCAGCTGGCCGGCACTGCGACCAGGTCTTTGTCCTCAGTAAGAGGATGTGTGACTCTCTCTTCTGCTATGTCCACGTCCCCCAAAGCCGAGATCCTCCTGACCATTGAGATGAGACTTTTCTCCCCATGAGATTTAGGAGCCCTTGCTCTTCTCGTTTATTCCTCCTGCGCTGCTTCGCCATCAGGGTGACTCAGCCCCTCTTGGGCCTTGGTTTGCCTCTGTGTGACTTGAAGAGGAGTGTCATTGCTCCCCATGCCAGCGTAGGGTGTCAGCAGGATGGGGACCCTGTGAGCAGCCAGGTACCTGTTGGAGACCCTATCTTTAGGGTCAGGATCTTTTCCACGACTCCCCCTGCTTGCCTCTAACTCACTGGGAGACCTTGGACATTTGTCTTTACCCTTCTGGACCTTAGTTTCCCTGTCCGTAAATTGGAGCCGTTAATACTTAAACATTTCAGGGCTCTCTTGTGTTTATTGAATTTGCTGGGCAGGGGAAGAGGTGCTGCCCGAAGCCTGGAGCCCAGGCTTGGCTAAAGTCCATTCAATGGATGGTGGCCCTGCTCTTTCCCTCTCTCTCCCCTGTAGCCCCAGGAGGCCTCCTTCCCCCTTCCAGAAAGGTTTCCTGAGTAATTTGGAAGAGAAGGGCAAAATCAATAATGGGCCGTACTGTGCCTCACTCTGTAGGCCATGGGTTTCTTTCTCTGACCTAGAAGAGGAAACTGCAAATATCCCATACTCTAAGGATCAGGAGTCATGGCATCCATTCCTGCACTTGGACTCACACCCCCCCCATATGAAAATGACAGTGAGAATTAGTCAGAAACTGTCACTGTCCTCTAGGAAGTCTCGAGGTCCGGGGGGGAAGGAGGGGTGAGGCAAATGCCTGGATGGGATTAATTACAGGGCAGGTGGTATGACTGCTCTACCAAGGTGCTCTGGGAGCAGTCATACCTCCATTCAACAAATGTTGACTGAGGGTCTGGGGCTGGAGCTTCAGAGGAAGGGCCCCATTCTGTCCCCGAAGGATTTAGAGCAGAGCAAGTGGTTACACGGCAGGGTGACAGGTGCTGCGGAAGGCCTAAAGAGGAGCCCCTGCCCCGGTCCCAACAGGGGGCATGGTGAGAGAAGCTTTCCTGGGAAGGAGGTGGCTTTGGAGCTACTGAGCTTCATCTGGAAGGACGAGGAGGCCAAGGCGGTGGCCCTGGGGATGTCATTCATGGCTCAGGGCGCAGAATGTGCAAAGGCCAGGAGACGTGAAGCACCCTGTGTAGCCTGCGGGTTGGGCTGGTGATGATGGGTGAGCCTCAAGAGAGAAATACAGGCTCATTGGCAACCGCCTGGAATGTCAGGCTAAGGAGAGAGGGCGTGGTGGTTCGGGGTGGGGGGGCGTGAGACGAGGGATGGGGGCAGAGTTCCCTTGCAGAGGGACGCCTTTGGCAGTGGCAGGGGGCGGAGGGCAGAAGCAGGGAGACCGGGTGAGGAGGCCGGGGAGGAGCCTGGGAGAAGGCAGGATCTGAGCTAAGGTTGGGGAGAGGACGCAACGGAGAAATATGAATGAGGAGGTGGTGTCCATGCGGGTGTCTGGTATGTGTCAGGAGACTTACATGCATGATCTCATTTGGTTCTTCCGGTGATCCTGTTGATGGAGGGATTGCGATTGCCTTTTACAGCTGAGGAAACAGACTAGGAGAGACTAATTTGTCTGCTGCCATTCAGCCGAGAAGCCAGCCTGTGTGTTCACAAAGGCCGCTGCTGCACCGCGCTTTCGCCCAGAGGGAGAGGGCTGAATGGCCCACACAGCTGGCCTCCCCCACCTCCCTGGTAGCTCCACGCTCCAGCTGTGCATCCCTTCTGGTTCTTGCTGTTCTTCCTACCGCAGCGGTAAACATGAACGATCAGAGTTAGATAACAGGAGGGACATCCTGAGAGGCAATGGGATGGAATGGAATTCTCATTCCTGCAGATGTTTGTGAAGTTTTCTTTGTTGGAAGGGGAGGAGGGCGGGTGTGTTGGGGACACGTCATCACCAGCTCTCCGAACCTTGGCTGTCATCTCTCTTGGCAGTTAAGCCCTGTGTGACCTATCTTGACTGGAACATGGGGATGTCTTGTGGCTTTCTCAAGGGATGCTTCTGGGGTTGCTGGGAGTGGCAGTGTTGAACCTGACTTACCATCTCTGGTCCCCAGTCGAGGCTGGCTTCTGGGCTTCAGACTTGTCCACAGCGTGGGTACTGTCGTGCAGGGAAGAGGTATGGCATGGGTAGAGAGGAGAGTTAGGGACAGCTGGGGCCTTGGAGAGCACCCATGCCTGAGCGGGAAGAGGAAACCAGCTTGGGCGAGACTCCTGGGAGTTAGCCAGAAGGCAGTGGCCGGTGACTTGGCGAGGGGGCTTTTGACGGGGTGGTAAGGGCAAAGCTGGGCCACAGGGGCACAGGGGAGAGGAGAGGACTCTGCTATTCCCCGTGCTTGGAGCTGAGGTGGGCCTCGTGGAGGAAGGGTGTGAGGCCCTGGGCTCAGGGTGGTGGAGACTGGGGGTGTGGGAACCTGGGGGGGGGGGGTCCGGCTCAGCTGAGGGTGGGAGGGACGCTGCAGAAATGTGAGCTGGTCACAGGCGAGGCTGTCTGTGCTGGCTCCTGAAAGAGGGGCATCTGACTGGGGCCGGGGTTCTTGGGGATGCCTTTCATGAGGACGTGCCTTCTGAGCTGGGTCCTGGGGCATGGTGAAGGCCAAGGCGTCTAGACGGAAAGTACAGACAGCAGGTGCAGGTGCAGGTGCAGGCGCAGGGTGCTGGGTGGGTGAATCTCATGGCAGTTTCTCACACATTTATTCATACCCCAGGTGTTTTTATTCCCCAATTGGTGAGCTCCTTGTGGTGTGGGGGCTATTTCTGTTTTCTGTTTGCTGGCCCATTATCCACCTCTGGGTCTGATTTATTGGAGATGCGTGGTAAGGATTTGTTGACTGGACTGAATCCGTCCACCCCTCTTGCCTCTGCTCTCAGCCCAGGGGCATCCAACGGGCTAATATTAGGTCCTTCCCATTAGGGAATTTAAGGATGAAAGCCATGTTTTCCACATGAGGCTAGGTTTGGTGGGGGGAGAGCGGAGAGCCGGTTTCCTCCATCAGATTGTGAAGTCCTGCGGAAGCAGGGGGGGGGTACCATCCTTATCAGAATGGGGTTCCTGGGAGTGGAGCCAGTTTCTCCCCCATCAGACAGGCCTCTGCAAGAGGAAGGCCTGTCTCCTACATCAGACTGAAGGCTCCTGAGGTTGGGGCATGTCTCAGTATGAATAGGTATTATCTCTGATGGTTTCAGGAACCCTCTCTGTTTCCTATGTGCAGGATGGGTCCTGCCCCAGGAGTGGCTGCAGTCCTGGTAGGGGGGTGTCCAACCAACAGAGGGGGTGGAGCAGGACAGGATGGCTGCTTTTGAGAGGGGAACAAAGGAGTCTGTTGTCCCAGCCCCCTCCCTCCCTCCCCAAGGGGCCCTGGCAGGGTCATCTCTCTGGAGACGCCTCCTCCTTCCTGGGACGGGCCCCATCTTTAGTCCTCTTTAGAGGAACTGCTTGTTCCTTCCCAGAGACCTGGTGCCAGATGAGGCCGGGCTCCAGGGACTGGACCAGACAGGTCCTGGAGTTCTGTATGGCTGAAGTCACCGCAGCGACTCAGTGGTTTTCCCTCTGCCCAGGACAGGGCTGGGACCACAGCTGATTCCATGGGGGCCCCTTGTACTTGGAGAGGGATCCATCTGTTGGTCCGAAGAGCCTGGAACAAGGTGTGGGGGTGGGGGGAGCTCTGGCTGATGTCAGGCCCCCAGGAGACATACTCCTCACTCAAGGTCTGAGCGTTCAGTGGCGGCACGGCCCGCACCCACAGGTCCAGAAATGGAATGGGTACGGGCCTGGGTGAGGCCAAAGGGCCCTCCCATAGTGGTTGTGGGCCCCCGGGCCCACCGCTGGTCCTTCTGGGGTTTTTTGCAGCTTCATCCTCCTTCTCCCATGCCATTAACGGGCACAGATGTGTTTTGACAAAGGGGCAGGGGCAGGGGTGGGGAGTGGACAGCTGCGATGTACCATCTCAGGAGGGTCCCAGAGGTATGCTCTAATGCTTAATCATTGCTGGGTGACCTTGGGCACCACATTCACCCTCTCTGGGTCTTGGTATCCCTGGGGAAGTCAAATCAGCCATCACGGGCAAGGAGGTAACTCTCCTTGAGTTACCCATTTCCTGTGTTCTGCTAGTGGGCTTGGGGGTGACCTTTCTTCCAGGGGGTGCCAGAAGTTGGGGAGAGGGCAAAGTTCAGGCCTCTGTCACAGGCCAGTGGGACCGAGACTTCAGGGGACCTGGGCCTGGGGGTGACTGTGGATTGTGCCCTCAGCCCACTGTGTGGTCTGCTTAGCATAGACTGATTAGTATAGTGGGTAGGCTTTAGGAAGAACCAGGTTTCCTGGTTGCAGATATCAGCTCTGGCACTTACCAGCTCGGTGACTTCACCTACTATTTAACCCTTTCTCTGCCATAGCACCCTCATTCGCAAAATGGGGTAGTAATAGTGCCTACAGAGGAGGTTGCCTTGAGGAGTAACTGAGTTGAAATAGGTAAAGCTCAGGGACAAGACCCTGGCCAAAGGGCAGTGTTATTTGAGGTTAGCGCCCTCACCAGGCTGCGAGCTCCCCCACAGAGGGACCCTGTTTGATTCACTCTTGAGGCCTCAGAGGTTTCGGCACAAGCCTGTTTCATCATTGGCCCTTAGTACACAGGTGGTGACCTCAGTGCCCTTCCTGTCTGTCCTTCAAGGCCTGGATCATATATGGCCTCCTCCTTCAGGAAGTCCTCACTGATCACCCTGATCACCAAGTGCCTTGTGACTTTTTTTTTTTCCCATTCTTTCTTTCTCTCTCTCTCTCTCTCTCTCATTCTTGGCACTGATCCACTCCCCCACATCCCCCACATGTCCTGGTTATTTACATACTTGTGATGTCCCCTGTGTGAGACCAAGGACACCTGTCTTGAGTCTTTTGTCCCTGTACCTGTGTAGACCTGGCATGGCGCACTGAACTCCATAAATATTTGTTTATGCTATGAAGGGGGCTGAATGTAGGTGTTTCACTGGGAAAAGCTACACTTGAGTTTGGTGAGGACAGTGGCACATCTTTGCTGACTTTGAAATATCGACAAGTGATTTTGTGTGTGTGCGTGACCCAAAGGGCGGGGGTCATTGGATGAGAAGCTTTACCTTGCTGGGAGAATGTGTTCTCTGATAACCAGAGCTACCCAGCACGGGGATTGGTGGCTCATTCCAGCCTTCTTGCTTTTGCTTCTGCTGCTCGCCCCATTTAGAATGCCACCCTCACTTGGAGCCGCTTGCCCAAATCCTACTTCCTCAGTAAGTGCCCCAGCCGTGGAGCCATCCCTTGCTGGCCCCCAGAGTGTGGGTTCCATTCATTATCCCCATCCTCAGACATTTCCTGAGCCTTTCTGGGTCTGGACTGTGGCATGGGCGAGTATGGAGTCTCTCTTTAGAATGGACATCTGGATCTGGCTACAGTATATCCAGTGTGGTTTGACCTGGCCTGAGGAGGGGACCTTGGCTTCCGATGACCTGCCGATGATCAAGGAGCTCTTTATGCAGCTGGAGAGATCTCCCCATTGGCTTCCCACTGGGCAAGTACTCAGAACCCACCTAATTACTGGGGACAGGGTTCTGGGCACTGGATCCAGCAGGCTGCGGTCATGATCAGCTAATTAAACCACCCAAGAATCGCTTGTTGGCCCTGAGAAGTGGAAGGAAGAAGGTGGGGGTAGTGGGGCTAAGAAGAGTGTGAGAAGGCAAGCGATGCTATGAAGGAGGCTTCAGACATGGGGCCTGCAGGCAGAGCTGGGGAAAAGAAAGCAGGAGGTGGGGAGAGAGGGTGGGGGAGCAGGGAGAGAAGCAGACAGACAGACGGTTGAGAGGGAGTGCTATCTGGGGACAGCACCCAAGTGAGATAAATCAAGGGCAGGGTCTCTGACCTGGGAAGGAGGGACTCCACTTCTTCACTATCCCTCTGATACCATGGACAAGCTGCTTTTGCTCTTTGGACCTCAGTTTCTCCGTGTGTCAAGAAGGAAGGAGAAAGGGCTTTGGCCTAGGAGGCCCTAGGACGCTTTTCTTCTCAGTTCTAGAGGGGGAGAGAATGTGGAGAGCTAGAAGGGGAGAGGGCATAGACAGCAGGCTGTGTTCTGTGCTGGATAGCTTGGCTGCTAGCAGCCCTGTCTTCTGGAAGGGGTAGGTATTGGGTGGGTGTGATCCAGCCTGAGATTGAACGCCTGTAGTTTAATTGGAAGGGAAGACTCTGTGTGGCAGCAGGCAAGCCCTTGGCCTCTGTCATGCCCTGTCCCTGTCCTCATGGCAATCCAGTGGCTCCCAAACTAGCGTCCTCAGTGGTGACCAGTGAAGGCTGTGCAGTGTGTCCCAAGAGTAGCACCCCCAGGTGTATGGGGCTCCCCAAAGGTGGAGCCCCGAGGTCTGGAGTGTGGATTTTAGAGTCACACATAGTCGGGCGGCTTTGCTGTCCGGCAATATCGCACACCAGCTCCATGACCGTGGGGAAGGGTCTTAGGCTCTCTGGACGTCAGTTTTCTCGTTTGTGCGGTAGGTCTAATAATACCACCTACCGCATTTGGTTGCTGTGGCCCAGAGGGTAGGGATTTGATGAAGCCCTCGCTGTCATTCCAGCCCAGGAGCGGATCTCAGCTCTTCTCTCTGCTCCCCTGTCTCCCGCATCCCCTCCCTCCTGTCCTGTTCGGTGCTGTGCACACAGCTGAGTATGCGGGGCTGGGGAGTTGCACCGGCCTAGAGAAGAAGTTCAGATGATGGCAGGAAAGGGAAGTGAGATTGCCGAGGGCCGGGAGGGGCAGAGCAGGGTGCTGCTGGGCAGCCTGAGTCCTCAGCCTTTTGGCCCCTCACCCGTGGCAGACTGTCTAGGAGGAAGTGAGGAGAATCTGTGGGGCAAGAAGCCAGGGGCAGGGGTGGGCCTTGTGGAGGGCCCTAGGCCTCTCTCCTGTAGCTCACACCCCGAGGCGCAGCGGTGGTGTCCGGAGCCAGGTTTTCAGCCGGGGAAGCCAGCAGGCCACTGACAACAGCCCTTCCTGGTTTCCAACCCCTAGCAGGGGGTGGGGGGGGCGGGAGGGGTGCCTGCTTGGAGCTGAGATGCTTGGAAAGCAGCGCCTGCCTCCAAGGTCTGCCTAGGTCTGGAGGAGAGGCAGCAAAGGAGGGAAGCAAGCTGCCTCCCCCTCCCCAAGCCTCTCCCTGTGGTGCTGGGCTGTGACATGCCAGGGCCTCTGACTCCAAGGAAGCTGCTTACATAAGTCGGCCCAACTCCCTGCTTCCTTCTTCTCTTCCTCCCCAGAGGGGCCCAGGAGGAGGCTGGAGTGCGTGGCTCAGGATTCCTGGGACTGAGAGGTCAGTGTGAGCCGCCCCCTGCCTGGGCTGGTGGTACGCGTGGCCCACACCATTTCGGAAGCAGAGCTGTACGTGCTGCCTTAGCCCGGGGCGGCTGAGGTCGGCTCCACGCACCGCCCGCCTTCCCACACTCCTGCGAGCAGAGCTGCGAAGGGGAGAAGCCCTCATTAGAGGAAACAGGCTGTG
This sequence comes from Neomonachus schauinslandi, assembly GCF_002201575.2. NCBI lineage: Eukaryota > Metazoa > Chordata > Mammalia > Carnivora > Phocidae > Neomonachus > Neomonachus schauinslandi. Next base: position 54,958,065 of record NC_058413.1, on the reverse strand, counting down.
TCCTGAGATAATTTGCCTGTGAAGTACCCCCAGAGGGGACCTGGCCTCTTTGCAGCCAGACGAACAAATAGCCAGCATTTTTCAGCGTGTTCCACTCAGTTCCACAAACATTTCTCAAGCACTCGCTGGGTGCCAGGCCCAGACCTCCACTCAACACATGTCCCCACACCTCCTGCTCCCCCAGTGGCCTGTCTCTCCTAGGGGGAGGCTGACTTGGGGAGCAGCTCTGCTCCTGTCTCCCACCCGAGACCTTTCTCAGAGGCCTAGCCCTCGGGGACTGGGGTGGCGGGCAACCACGGGGGTTCCTCCCGGCTGGGTGTTTACAGGGTTGGCTTCTACCCTTCCTGTTCCGCCAGCCCGGTGCTCCCAAGAAGGGACCAGTGAAGGAACACTTCTGTGGTCCTGCCACGCGGCAGGTCCTGGGCTGGGCATCTGACCCACTAAGAGGAGGAAACACGCAGGTCTCAGCCCTCCTGCTGCTCCTGTCTTTTGGGGGAGAGGAAATAGATCATCACAACACACTAGAAGAAGGGGTAACGTGGATTAGTTTATCCTGGAGGCAGAGCCTGCCGAGTGGCTGAGGGTCAGAGGCAGCCCCTTAGATGTGGGGGACGCCGGAGCACGCTTTGGGTGGTGAGTTGGAAGTGAGCCACAGGTGAAGCTTGTCTGGGTGGCATTTGCGACAGAGGTTTTCAGCCGGGACTGACTTCCTTCGTCAGATACTCGAGAACCCGCTGTGTACCAGGCACAGTGTCAGACTCCTCAGCTGTTGTCAGTTAGGGGTAGGCTGGGGCTGCAGATTGTATTTAAACAACAACAAAATTTTTTTAAAAGATTTTATTCATTTGCGAGAGAGAGACAGAGGGCACATTGGGGGGGGGCAGAGGGAGAGGGAGAAGAGACTCCTCGCTGAGCAGGGAGCCCGATCCCAGGACCCCGAGATCATGACCTGAGCTGAAGGCAGATGCTTAACTGACTGAGCCCCCCAGGTGGGGCTGCAAACTGTTTGAGGGCACAAAATCTAGGGTGAAAGTCAAAGTTCTGCCCCATGGCATCACAGTGAGTGTTTGGGCCTGGACAGAAGAAATGGCACGGATATAGGAGGAGACACCAGGTCGAGCAAAGCCACCATCAGAAACGAGGCAGTTTGGGGGTCTGCCCCGGTCTCTTCTGGTGGCGGGCCACCAGAGCAAAGGCTTTCCTCCAGTGGAGGAGACCCTGCAGAGGGTCTGATGACTTCCTAGATGAGCGGTGGGCATGAAATAGGAAACCACATCTTACGAGAAACAGCTCTAAGCTTTGGGGCTGTGGGGTGGCCATGGAGGGGGGGACACTGCAGCTCTGAGGGCCATCTCTGGAGGCCAGGGGCTGCGTGGCGGAGAGAAGCAGTGGGCTGGGGTTCTCACCTTCCCTCTCCCAGTAGCTCTGGTATCTCCGGTAGCTCCGTGTCTGTGGGGTTTTTCAGCCTCTGGGCATAAAGTTTCTGTTCTTTTTCTGTCGTATCTGTGCTAATGAAAGCACCTGGCACATTAGCAGGATGATTTTATTATGGGGCTTTATAGCCCCAGGGCAGTGGAAGAAACCTGGAAGCATTTTTAAACTCAGTAAGGAGAACTTTTTCTTTGCAAGGGATTTTTTTAATATCCTAAAAATGACAAAGATGATCACATGGCATAATAGAGTGGTTAATATGCACATATTCATTTCTCATTTAGAGGGCTGACTTCAGCAGCAAGGACTCGGTATGCATGCTTGAGACAGTCTGGTCAGCTCTGATGTTCACTCTTCTGTTCACTCTTTTGCAGTCAATTTTGCCAAAAAAAAAAAAAATGGTAAAGGTTTTTGGTAAGAGGACCTTTCAACCAAAGAACCATGACCCAGTCCCAGATCGAGTCCTGTCCCAGGCCACACAGCAGCCTGGCTCGGCTTCTGTTGGAGTGTTTGGTTTGGCGGCAGGGGTGTGCCAAGCTCCTATCTTAACCTTCAGAGCACCCAGCCTGATGGTGATGGATACACGTCCCTATCACCAAAGTTATTTTCTTCTCCCCATTCCACTGCCACTGGTTCAGGCCAAGCCCCGCTTCTGGCCTGGACTGTTTCAGTAATCTTTGGGCTCAGTCCTGGTCCCTTTGCTCAGTCGAGACACCTCCCAAACCATCGTCCTCTTATTCTGAAATTCACATCTGACTCTGTTTTTCTCCTCTGGCTTAAAAAAGGGCTGGTAGCTCCCCATTTCCTGTAGGACAGTCCACATTCTCCAGGGGCATTGGAGGCCCTCCATGGCCCACCACCCTGGCTGCGCTTTTTTTGATACGCCTCCACAGTCTTCATACTTTCTCCGCACTGTGCCTTTGTTCAAGCCGGCCTCTCTGTCTGGGATGCCTTCTTCCTCTGACCGGTGACATCTCCCTTATATTTTAAGGTTGAACCTCACCTCAGTGTGGTTCAGTTGATGTGTTGTATTGAGCACCTCACTGCATGCTTAGGCATGACACCTTCCCTTGACTGGGTGCCCCCCGCCCAGGCCGTCGGTGTCCTCCTACATGTTCCCTTGCACCTGTAGGCTTCCGGGATGGCGCGGTCCATCACAGTTAGCTGCTGACATGTCAGTTTCCTGTGCTAGCGGGCAGACCTGTGTCTGGTACCTCTTAGCCCCCCAGCTCCTGATAGGGCTGGCCTAGCCACATGAGGTCTAGGTTTGCAGAAGTGAACTGAAACAAGAGTACAAGCCCCACACGCCCATGCAGATGGGCGTTTGTGCAAACACACACACACACTTCTGACACACATGGCCGTTGTACTCATGTAAGTAGGGGCCAGAATTGGGTGGGGGTGTGAGTCAGGGAAGATTCCCTGGAGGAAGTGAGCCCTGAGCTGCTGACCCAAAGGAGAAGCACTCTTTCCCTCTTCTCACTTCCTTCCTGGCCCTGGTGCTGAGAGAAAACAGCTGACATCGGCTGTGGAAAGGGAAATGTTGGTATTGTGAATTTGGGGGTTGGGATCTCCTAGCCTGGAGGTGATTGAATCAGGCACTTGCCTCCCTCTCTCTCTCCCTCCCTCTCTCTCTCCCTCCAATAGGTAGTCCCTCCCCTTCCCTTCCTCCCTCCCTCCATTCCCAGTCTCCTTTATCCCCTCCCTTCCTTCTCCTCCTCTCCTTCCTCCCTCCTCCCTTGCCTCCCTCCCTCCTGCCCCACCTCCCTCCTTCCACCCTCCCCTCCCTTCCTCTCTTCCACATATATTTTCTGAACCTCTAGCGCATGCCAAATACTGGCGGCTACAAAACTGATTAAATAAAACATATCTTTATATTTTTCTGTCTTCTGATGTTCATGTTGGAACCTGCCCTTTCCTTTATCTGTCTCAGTGGATCTGAGTTCAAGTGTTGGCATGTCACTGATAGCTCTGTGAGTCTGGGCAGGCCAAGGCACTTCTCTGAGCTCTAGTTTTCTTTCATATACCGTGGAGAGGATAATACCCTCTTCCTAAGATTGCAGTGGATGATGTGTGTGAGGTGCGGAGCAGGTGCTGAGCAGGTGGCTTTGATTGTAGTTCCTCATTGAGTGAGAGCCACTCTCCAGCTGGAAGCCGTGTCCATGTGTCCTCAGTGACCAGCACAGGGCCAGGCACACAGTACAGCAGCGTGATCAATGATCCCAGTTCTCCTGGGACTGCCTCAGTCCATCTTGGGAAACTCCTTTGTCCTGGGTGAATGTGGACAGCTGGTCACCCTACACTACATTCTCCGTAAGGTTTGTAGAATGGATATATATGAGTGAATGAATCTTGGGGGAAGGACAGAGCTGGGACTTGGGCAAGCAAGAGCAAGCCCTGGGCAGTTGGCTTGTCGGGTGAGAGGTGGTCTCTGTGCAGGGTCTGGATGGCCGGGAAGGTGGGAGGTGGGATGTAGGAACGAGGCCTTCTGCTGCTTGGCAGCATGTGGGAAGGTCCAGGCCCTGAGTCTGCGAGGCTGTTGCTTTCAAGCAGGTTTCAGGCTTCCAAGGCCTGTGCGCTCTCTTTCTGACACATCCAGAGAGGAAAAGGCAATTGCTGGTCCACTGTTTCTAGGAAGGCCTGTCATAAGCCACTAGCTGTTCCTGTGCCACAGAAGCTGGAGGCCTCTTGTTCTTCACACGACACACTGTGTTCCAGCATGTGTGCCTCCTGAGCTCCGCACTCCAGACTGAAGAGCCTGGGCAGAGGACCGCGCTGGGAGACGGGAGAGCAGGGCCATAGCTCCGTTCCCCGGTCCTGGCCCAGAGACTGAGCGAGACCTCAGTTCCCCACCTGTCCCCTGAGGATCCAGCCCTTCCTTGCAGGGTGTCTGTGAGATATCACTTGTGAAGGTCCCTTGGCATGTCTAGCCCAGAGTAGGCATACGGTGCGTGTCCTCTGTTGTCCCTTTCTGTAAATGGGGACAATATATCTGGCTCTGTATACCTTCCAGCGCCGATGTGTGGGCCAAATGGGAAGCGGGATGTGGGAACACTTGGTAAAAAGTGTCATAGCCTTCAAATACTTGGGGCTGGGGTTCTTGGTAGGGCTGTTTCTGGGTTCCAGGCACAGGTGGGGATGACCCTGCCCTCCCAGGCATGAGGATCCTCCTGGAGATGTGCTCCAGGATCACAGAGAAACCCAGAGGTGCTGTCCATGTGAGCATGCAGGGTGGTCCTGTGCTCAGATGAGCTCTGCTTCTTCTGAAACCATGGCAACAGGGAGACAGACAGACAGACTTGGTCCGGTCTCAGGGAGGGTTCCGTCACAGCAGGACGCGTGATAAGAAGAAGGAATGTCCTCCGGAGCCTCCTCTGTCTGTTGGGCTGGAGGCAGGGCCTTTGTGAAGGCGGGTGGTGTTCGGATCGCCTCTGGGCCCTTCCTCCAGCCCAGGGGCGGACTCACCATGAGGCTGGTGCGGCTTCAGCTTCAGGCCCTTTGTGCTCCAGGGCCCCTTCTGAGACCTAGCACTGTGTCCACGTGCTCAGACGTTTTGTGAAAGGTGCAAAAGGAAGGTATTTGTGTACTCTCCTTCTTTTTTTTAAGAGGGCTTCCAAACTCTATGAACTCATTCAAGCCTGGATCTGCCCCTGCTCAGGCCGGGTGGTCCTTTGTGCCAGGATGTTGGTGCCACGTCCCTGCATGTGCTCGGGGGGGTCTCATCCCACACATGCGGACCTGGTCATCAGTTACAGCCCTCCCTAATGAGGCAGGACCTGAAAGTCATCTGGGGGAGCCAGTTCCAGGCCAGGCCCAGCTGCAGATCTCCCTGGCTGTGTAAAGAAGAGACTGGAAAAGTCCTTCTGCCCTCAGTCTTACTCATCTGTAACATGGACATCATCCCTACCTGAAAAGGCTGTGGAAAGGTTTAAATAATGTACCGCAGGTGAAACTGCCTAGGAGAGCCCCAGGCTTGTCGCGGGAGCTCAGTAAACGTTGGTGGAACCTGGATGGAGATGGGCAGGGGGAGGGGTGGGGAGGGTTGGGGGAAGGGGGTGGGGGGCACCCCTTCTGTTGGGGTGGAAGCAGCCTGCTGTCTGTCAGATTCACCTGCACTGCACTGTGCCCGGTGCTAGGTGCTGGGTGTACGGATATGGACGGCTGGGGTGGGGTGCTGGTAGTCAGATGAGCTAAGAGGGTGAAAAGGGTTTATAAGCCGTGAAGTACAGTTTCCTGGGAAAGAGCTATTGTAAACTGAGTGGCCTTTTGGTGGGGGAGGGCAGAGTGGAAATCTGGACTGACCTTTCCTGCTCCTGGGGGGTGAGAGGTCACCAGCCTGACCGGTTTTGTTTGAGAGAAGCAGCCCAGGCAGGCAAGCCTGACCTTTCCTGCTTAGAAGGGAAACCAGGCCGGCAAGGTGCGCTGCTTGCCACATCCTGCACCCTCGCGGAAAGTTGGGGAAAGGGGAAGCTAGCTTAATGGTGGTCATCCTGTCCCTCCCAACTTCAGCGCCCCCTTCAGGGAGGGGAGGGATGGGCAGTGGGGTGGGGCCTAGCGGGAAAGAATGGAAGCTTTGGTGTAAGGCTACGTTTCCCATCCCACCACTATTGCTTATGTCTGTGACCTTGAGACAGTTATGTAATCTTTCTGAACCTCTGTTTTCTTATCTTTAAAACGGGGGTGATAATATTCTCTCCCCACTGCCTGGGTTGTAGTAAGGCCTAAATGAGATAATGTAGGCCTTAGCCCGGTACCTGGCACACAGTGGGTTCTCAATAAATACCAATCATCCCTCCCTCCTCCCCCATGACGCTCATCAAGCTGTCTTGCGTTCTACTCCTTTATCCCTTTGCGCATACCCTCGGTTGGACTGGGCTCCCAGGGGGCAAAGGTTATATATTTTATTCATCCATCATTACACCCCCAGCCCTGGCACAGTACCCTCGAGACACCTTGAACTGGTAGGCGAGAAGCTGCACTGGCTCAAAGAAAAGAGCAGTAAGTTTTAGCCAGAAATTCACTTACTACACACCTACTGTGCGCTCCTACCAGAGGCCTACTGGGTGGTCTGTGCCCTGCAGAGCTTGGATGGCCACTTGTAACTTCCTGTCACCCTCTGTACCCGTGACTTTCTTTTCTTTTCTTCTGGTCCCAGTACCTGGCACAGCGGGTACCCATACATTTTTGTTGAGTGAATGGCTGTCTTCCTCCTTCCCCACACCCCCCTTTTCTGAAGTCAGGCTTGGTGTCCCTCCCAGCCCACCCACTTTCCAGCTGCGGCAAGTTGCCCTGCCTTGATCAGCTTCAGCTTCAGCTTCCTCCTCTTTAACATGGAGAAAATAGTGATACCAGATATCCAAGGGCTCAACTGTGCCTAAAACAAGGTAAGCACCCCATAATGTCAGCTGCTATTTTTCACATGCTCTCCAAAGGTCTTCGTCGTGTGGTGGGGGGGGAGCATTCCATTCCTGCAGACCCTCTCTGCTGGCCTCACAATGGATTTGGAGCTCTGTGCAAACTGTTTATGTTTCCCCAGCAGAGTTTATTACCCAGACGGGCCTCCTGCAATTAATTACAAGCAGAGCAAATAACTTGTCCCTGGGAGGCTGGGCTTGGCATAAACATTTACATCCAGCCAGGGGCCAGCCCAGAGGCTAGGCTCTTTCCTCCAGCCTCTGGAACAGAGGGAGACCAGAGGATCAGGGCCGAGGGGCGTGGGATGGGGTGGGATGCCAAAGAGAAACAGCTTTCCTTCTATTGCTTTTCCTGGAGGACTCCTTAGCCCTTGAGGTGCTGGGCCTCTGCTTTCTCTTTTCATCTCCCTCATTGCCCCACAAGGAGAGTCCCTGTATGCAGATGGGGAAATCGAGGCTTAGCTAAATTAAGCAGTCTGCTTAAAGCCACACGGCTTGCAGGGGAGGCAGAAGCTGAGGGTTCAAGTGGTAGTGGTGTGGAAAAATAAAAAGAGAGGCTAGAAGCTGGGAAATCACCGAGGGATTGTTTATTCTTTCACTTGTTCCTTCACCACGTATTTGTTGGGCCCCTGTCCTGTGTGAGGGGGGCTTGAGGAGGCAGTGCTGATTATTAGTGACGACTGGGACCGACTGCCTCCGCATTGAATGCCAGAAACTCCCTCAGGATGGTCCTGTTAACAGATGTGTGGCAGAGGCCGTTTCTTGGAGGGCGGGAAGGAGGTGGCCTCTGTGGGTCTCTCGTGCTCAGAGCCACACTGTCTTACACAGAGAGGTGGCCTGAAGGCGAGTAGTCTTCAAAAAAAAAAATAAAAAAAGGAAGGGTCCTAGGTGGCTCAGTCAGCTAGGCATCTCACTCTTGATTTTGGCTCAGGTCATGATCTCAGGGTCATGAGATTGAGCCCCACGTCAGGCTCTGCAGTGGCCATGGAGCCCATGGAGCCTGCTTAAGATTCTCTCTCTCTCCCTTTGCCCCCCCCCCCCCCTCTCTCTGTCTCAAAAACCCCAACCCCCCCCAAAAAACAAAAAGAAGGGCCCTCTGAAGTCAGCTCACTCCTCCCAACCTAGAATCTAGAATCCGAGCCCCTACTTTTGGGCAGAGAAGGTTCAGAGAAGGTTTGGCTCAAAGTTACACAGTAGGAAGGCGTAGTGGGAATTCCTGGCAAAGGGCTTTTTCTCGTGCATTTCTGTCTTAGGGGTGAAATGGCCTATCGGTAGGGGAAACGCTCATGGCTGTCCTGATCCCATGCCCCCTCCCCGCTCCGTGGCTGTGAGTCCTGTGCTTTCTGGAGGCCCTTCCGGCTCAGCAACTTCTGCTCCGCTTGGCAGTCTTGCTGTGTAGCTCTCTAGAGCCTCCCTCTGGGGGCCATCTTCCCTCTATGCTGGAAGGAAAGCTAAGAAGACTTAGAGAGGAAAAGGAGCAGGGTCCTCCTGCCCCTGTACTCATTTTGGACGTGGTGTGCCTGGATTCTGGACCCTCTGGGGGTGGGCAAGAGCGCATCTCTGCAGCTTCAGGCCCTGGGGGACCCTGGGGCCTTGCCTGAGCCCTCCACTCTGTGTTGTCAGCTCCTGGCCCAGAGCCTGGCATGTGGTAACTGATGTCCAGGAAAGGTGTGCCTTGCAGGGTGAGTGAACGGCTGGGAGACAAGGATACTCTAGGGAAGGACACTCTAGTTTGGCAGCCGGGGGTTCCACTCCAAGTCACCACTCGACCACGGATGGATGTCAGCGTTGCTTCCAGAAAGGAGACAGGACAATAGTCCTCACTCGCAGGGTCATGGTGAGGATCAAAAGGCAGCCAAAAGTGGAAACAGATGTGCATCAGTGGTTGGATGTCTAAACCGATTGTGGTCAGTCCAAACCATGGAGGAGTATTGAGTCATAACAAGGAATGAAATACGTGGTGCCTGCTCTGACAGGGATGCTTGAAAACAGTGCTTTAAGTGAAGGAAGCCAGTCACCCAGGTCACACGTCGTAGGATTCCATTTATATGAAATGTCCAGAATAGATCCATCCGTAGCCGCTAGGGGATGGGGAGGAGAGACTACCTATGGGTGAGGCATTTTACTGTGGACCCATGGAAATGTTTTGGAAATGGAGGAGGTAGGTTTTTTGGGTTTTTTTGCACATCATGAATGTACTAAATGCCACTAATTATTCACTTTGAAATGGTAAGTTTCATGTTATGTGAATTTCACCTCAATACATTATTTTTTTTTAATGGCTTTAAAAAAAATCTGTTAGGATACTGGAGGTGAGACACGGGTGTTGGGGTGAGGCTCCTGGAGGAAGATGGTGTGGGAATGAACGAACAGCTGTGAGGGTGCAGGTGTCAAGTGGGAGGCAGTTTGGCAGACTGGTAGGACCAAGGGTTCTAGAACAAGACTGATAGGATTCAAAGCTATGTGGCCTTGGGCAGGTTATTTAACCCTTCTGTTTCGGTTTTCTCATCTGTGCGATGGGAATAATGAAGTTTTTATTATGGGGCTCGTAATCTTTTATTATGGAAATTATAAAATTTTCCTGAGGATTGAATGAGTTAATATTTGTAAAATGCTGAGAATGGCGCTTGGCACAAAGTAAGTACTAAGTAAGTGTTAGCTGCTGTTATTATTGTTCATTCACATTTCTGTTTATTTGCTCACTTACTGAGCACCAGGCCCGGGCTGTGCCCTGAGGGCCGGGCTGTGAGCGGCCCCGGGGCCTATTCTCAGGGGTGCCCTCACACCTCGGTTCAGGAGTCAGGCCCCGCAGTACCCCCCCCCGCCCCAGCGCTGCACCTGTAGCTCCAGCTGTTAATGAAAATCGTGCATCACCTCCTGCTTCTCGGAGCTGCCTGAGCAGCTAGGACCTGGCAGGCCTCTTTCATGGCTTTTGAAAACACCCAGGTCTTGGGGGCTGGCGCCTTGGGCTTTCGGGAGTGTTAGGAAGTCCCTGGGCCTTGGTCTCCCTGCTTGTTGTGGGAGACATCAGGCTGGCTGTGCTCTGGGGTTCTCAGTGTTTTTTAACCTCCAGATCTCTGAGCCCATGTTTGGGATGGGCCTGAGGTGTCATATCTGTTGAGATTTAATTTATAAAAAGTGGACAGTCTTTTTGGGGCTGGCATTCTGGACAACCAAGGTAGGGGGTTGGAGTGGGAGTCAGGGGTCCCTTCTGAGCTCTGGCCTTCAAGCTTCTGCCTCCTTTTGGGTCTGGCCAGCCCCTGTCAGGCCCCCCAACCCTTCTAGCGGTCATTCAGGCTCAGAGTCTCCCATCCAAGTACTAACCAGGCCCGACCCTGCTTAGCTTCCGAGATCAGACGAGATCGGGCGCGTTCAGGGTGGTATGGCCGTAGACCAGGCTTAGAGTCTCGTGGGCTGCTGCCCATCCCTTCTCTATCAGGCCCTCTGTGTCGGCACCCCTCTCACTGCCATCCTCAGTCTCTCACTCCAGTACAGTCATATGCCCCTTCCCCGCACTGTGACATTCAGCACACGCACAATCACCAGGTCATGGTCACTCCCGTACACCCCCAGCAAAGTCTTGCTCAACTCCTGTACCCACTTTCTACCACCTGCATCCCTCAGCTCACCTCCAACCACCTGCCCTCCTTCCACCCAGAGCTCTGTCTCCACCTGCTGGCTTCCCTGCCAGATGCTTGTCACAGAGGTTGTCCCAGGGCAAAGGAGCAGAAAAGTCATTCCAGGAAGGAGCTTGCTTTTTCTCTTCTTGTAAAAGCAAAGCTACATCTTAAGTAGCTTGAGTCAGGCTTCCAGAACTCCTCCCTGGTGGTGGGAGGATGGATAAAACAGGCAGTCGCCGCTGAGCTGGAGGGCCTCCGGAAGAAGGCAGAGCCAGAGTCAGGCCAGGCAGAGTTCTCTGGGTTCTCAGAAAGCCCTACTATATTCATATCCCCTCTTCTCTCTCTCAGACACAGGCAGCACACTCCTACACACATGCACCCTGGCCCTCAAGGATTTGGCACATTGTGATCAGGGAAGATTTCTTGGGTAGAATACTCATTTATTCAGCCTTTCATTCATCCATGGGCCTTTGCTCAGTGCCAGGCCCTGTGCTGAAGCCTGGGGACACAGAGTGGGGCTGGGCCAGGTCCCTGCCTGAGGGCTGGTGAGGGAGGCTGCTGGGCACTCAGAAGGATACAGTGCAGTCTGATAAGTGCCATGCATTCGTTTGCTCGTTCAACAAAGGCTTGCTAAACACCTGCTACGTACCAGGCACCAATCTAGCACTGGGACACTAGCCCGGAACAAAGTAGGCAAGAACTTTTACCTTCCCCAGGCTAGCCTTCTGGTGCTGTGTCATCCTAGAGACAGAGTGACCAGAGTTCTGAGGGCACATTTCAAAAGAGCTAATATTTATCTTTCAATAACTATTTAAAAAAATTTTTTTTTAAATTTTATTAATTTATTTGTCAGAGAGAGAGAGCATGAGCACAAGCAGGGGGAGCAGCAGGCAGAGGGAGAAGCAGGCATCCCGCTGAGCAAGAAGCCCGATGTGGGACTCGATCCCAGGACCCTGGGATCATGGCCTGAGCCAAAGGGAGACGCTCAACCAACTGAGCCACCCAGGCATCCCTCAATAACTATTTTTAAAAACACAAAACCTTCACATTTGGACAGGAGAAGATAGCAATCATCCATAATTTCATCACTTTGGAAGAACATTAAAAAGATTTTTTGTAAGGGGTGCCTGGGTGGCTCAGTCGTTAAGCGTCTGCCTTCGGCTCAGGTCATGATCCCAGAGTCCTGGGATCGAGTCCCACATCGGGCTCCCTGCTCGGCGGGAAGCCTGCTTCTCCCCCTCCCACTCCCCCTGCTTGTGTTCCTGCTCTCGCTCTCTCTCTCTCTGTCAAATAAATAAATAATAAATAAAATCTTTAAAAAAAAAAAAGATTTTTGTGTGTCTTTGCTGTGCATGTATGCGTACGTGTATGTGTGCACGTGTCTGTGTATTCAGATGCAATTGTGCTTAAACTGTGTGTGACATCTGGACTAATGCTTTTTTTCCTCCAGCATTTCCCCTGTCATTAACCCAGCATTAATAAATCCATATTTATTAATGACACATAGAGTTCCTCATGCAAATGCTCCACAGTTTATTGAACCCTCCCTTTATTTGGCATGGACATTATTTCTAGTTTTTGCTATTACAAATAATGCTGAAACGATTAGCTTCAAAACTATCCGATGACTCTCTGAAGGCAGGATCCCAGAAGTTGCAAAGGTCCCAGGCTCTGCGGGGGCCCATCCTCCCTCTTCCCTGTACACCTTTCTTATTGCGAAGGTACAGCTTCTTGCTTGCAGGGGAAAGAAGATTCCCGCCAGGTCAATCTCAATACGAGTTGTTGCATTTCTCCTTTGCTGCGTAAACAATCAGCCGATAACTCAGTAGCTGGAAACGACAACATTCATTTTTTCTCTCTTCCGGTCTCTGTGGGTCAGGATGTGGGAAAGGCTCAGCTGGGCATGTCTGGCTCAGGGTCTTAGGCGGTCGCAGCTGGCCTAGGGGCTGGAGCAGCTGGGTGCTTGCAGCGGGACCTTGTTGATATTACCCCTGGAGTCTGGCCCTGTCTCACTCTGTCTCGTGGCTGCCTCTTGTGCGGGCCACCTCCATGTCTCCCTTGGATGAATGATGCCAGCTGAACACACAGCGCTCTCTGTGGGCCTGGGATTCTTGCCAGTTCTTGACATATGTGAAGTTGCTCATTGAATCCTCATGGCCACCCAAGGAGGCAGGTGCTGTTGTGATCTCGCTTCCAGCTCAGAAAGTGCACATGTGGGATTTGAACCCAGAGCAGCCTTGTTACTGATCCTGCCCCCTAACTGGTCTCCCTGTGTCTACTCTAGCATCTCTGCCCTTCCATTCTCCACCCAGTGGCCAAAGTGAGCGTATTAAAGGGTCATTACATTGTTTGCATCCATTCCCTGCTGAAACCCTGCCAATGTCTTATCATGGCGACGATAGAATCCTGAGTGCTGACCAAGGCCACCTGGTGACCGGGCGCTGCTGCCTCCTTGCCCCTGGTGGCCTGGCCCACCCGTCTCCCTCAGTACCTTCAGGGAGGCTTGCCCCAGCCTCCGAGCTTCTGTGTAGCTGCCCACCCCTTGCCCCTGTCAGAGTTATTACTGCTGCTTCTTCAGCTCCTAGCTCGGGTCTCCCTTCCTGCAGCAGCCTTCTCAACTTCTCAGGCGGGTCCGTCACCTCTCCTGTGCTCTTGGAGCACCGTATTTGGCGGCACTTACTGTAAGAGTCACCGTGTACTATTTGTGTGACGTCTGTCTTGCGGGGCTGTGGTGTTGCACACTTGCGGGGGGATGCTGTTGGCATTGTGGTCTGCATCATGGAACCCCCGGGTATCGGGCAGTGTGGAGCCCTGCTATCTTCCTGCTAGAAGGGAAGCTTTGTGTAGACAGGTTCGGTTGCACAAATCTGCCCTAGTTACCATTCGTCCCCGGTGGTCAACAGTATCTGATATGGAAAAGTCACTCAATAAATATTTGTGGAATATTATTAATAATAATAAGAGCTAATATGTATTACCAAGTGTTAGGCAATCCTCAGAACAACCTTATGGGGTAGGCCCCCTTGTCATCCCCTCGTTTTAGATGAGGAAACAGGCTGAGGAAGGGGGAGTCACTTGACTGATGTCCTCTAGTGAGTGGAAGGTTCACCCAAGGCAGACTGGTTCACTATGATAAAAAAATGAATGAGAAAAGGATCCCTCCAGTCTAGCAGCTTAGAGCTTGTGAGATGAGGGAAGGCCCAGACACATGTCATTGCAATAAAGCTTCTCACACAGTGGTGAGGACATATGTGCGGGGAGGGTTGTTTTCCTCCAGTAGGGAGAGAGGACGGAGAGAAAGGGCCCCTGGACAGGAAGTGGATTTGCTTTGGGGCCACTCTCCCACTTGGATGCCAGGCCTGGCCGCACTCTTCTGACCACAGGCTCTGTCTCCCTGGCTCGCTGTCCCGAAATGAAGGTCTGAGGAAAGAAGGTACCAGCCAGGACACGGATGGGGTAGGACTCTCCCATGTGCCGAAGTCATACCAGAGGGCTCAGTTCTTAGTTACTTGGAGGCCTGTCCTTAACCTGGTGCCTCTCCTGAGCGGAAAGGGGATATGAGAGTTTCGATTATACTGGTGAGGGAATGGATTGACCCGGAAAAGTCAAGGGAATGGTCTAGGTCCCAGAGCCAGGACCAGAACCCAGATCCCTGGAAGCCCCTCAGCCCCCAGGACTCTTGAGTGTGTGTGTGTGTGTGTGAGAGAGAGAGAGAGAGAGTGAGTGTGTGAGTGTATGGGTGTGTGAGAGTAGGAGTGTGGAGTGGGGGTGGGGGACAAAGATGATGCCTCCCCCTTCCTCAGTACCCTGGCTCCTTCTGACCCCTTATCGCAGCAGTGTGTCCTACCAGAGGAAAAGGCCCCCATTAAGGCTCTGTGGACTGTCCCACAGTGCCTGCCGGTCCTGATTGTTTGGGAGTCCAGAGTCACCTTCGTGCCCGCGCTCTATCCTTTGAATTCTTTGGCTTTCCCACCGGCCTGTGGGCTTTCTAAGGGCGAAGCCTTGACTCTACTGTCAGGTCAGTTTTGCTGCACGGTATTTTCTGAGTTTGTGCTAAATCCTGTGTGGAGCCAAGCCCAGCCCAGAGGTTGGTTCAGGGGCTTTGGGAAAAGTTGATACCTGAGTGGGTCTTGAAGGAGTAGGAGTGACCAAGTAGAGTCCGTATCACCTTCCGCCCTGAGCCCCGGCCCCTGTGGGTACAGAGCTGGGCAGGCACTGGTGAATGATCTCCACCCCGCCTCCCCCCCCACCAGCTCCAGTTTCCAACAGGGCTACCCAGTCCCTGAAGCTTCCAGAGACTCCAGCCCTGGGCGCCTGCCCAGCCACTGCCCCTCTGAGGCCCCAGCTTCTTTCCCTGTCTCCTTCCTCACAGGTCTGTCTTCTGGGGATTCTGTTTTGGTTGGAAAGAGGAGGCGGAGGTGTTTGCGTGTCTGGCTCTTTCCTCCTTTCTCATTCCTCCTCCCTTCCTCCCTCTTGCCTCTCAAGATGTTTCCTCTGCCAGCCTGGCCACACTCCAGCCTCCCTGCTCCTCAGTAGCTGTCCTCTCCTGCCTGGGGCTTCTGTGGGCTGTGGCTTTCCCTTAATGCCTTCTGTCTCCAGACGAGGGGTCCATGGGGCACATCCTTCAGGGTGGGGGCACATTGCCTCCTCCTTCCCCTACTGTTTAAAACCCACATCTCCTGGGAGAGGAGGCTGCAGGCCCATTCTAGCTCGGCCTCCTGCTCCGAGTATGCCTACCCCCCCGCCCCAGGCCTCGGTTTCCTGCAGAGCCCATGGCCCAGGCAGCCCCTTGGCATGGGGGCACCTAACATGCCTTGCGTTCATTTCATAGTAGTTTTGTGCTGCTTTGCCAAGGATCTGTACTCCAGGTTAGAGACACTGGGGAGCTGCTCCCTCCAGCTTGGCAGTGGCCTGGAATATAGAATTTGTATTACTCTCCCCCCAAGCCCCAACCACCTTTTTATATCCCCAGCTGAGGTCCCATCATTCCCTGAGGACCCTCAGGGACCCCTTCTCTGTCTGCACCTCCCGCTGGAGGTTCACAAGGTGAAGCAGACCCATACCCTGGCCTGATGGAGCTCAGCCTGAGCTTTGTATCCTCAGCACCTTGCACTGTGTCTCGAACAGGGCAGATAACTCAACAAATATTTGTAGAATGATCTTTGGAGGAGTAGCCAGTGAAGCAGAGAGTGGCACAATGGGGCGGGGGGGTGAGGATGGATAAGGTGCGGGGTACTTCCTAGTGGAGGGGACGTATGGTGTTTAAGAATGGGTCAGAATTGGACAAATAGCAGGGTGGGCAGGGCATTCCAGGCAGAAGAAACAGATGGTGTGTGATCTTGGGCTTAGGGTATATGCGAGTAAGTAGAAAGAAGGGAGGCTGGAAAGAAGGGCCTGGATGTGGAAGGAACCTCTGTTCTGGGGATGGGCGCCCTGGCCTGCTGGCATGGTGCCAGCACTTTGCCCCCTCGGCTGGGTCCCAGGTCTCTGTGCTGCAGGCCTGGGTTTGGGGGGGCAGGCAAGCTGATGGAGGGGGAGGGCCCTCGGGGCTTGCCAGGCCTTGCCAGGGCTTCGGACTGCGTGAACCCAAGGCCACTAGCTCTGCTCCCCTGGGCCAAGCAGGTCCTGGGATTAGAACCTGTCAGGGCCAGCTGGGCGAAGCAGGCTTGTGACAACAAGTAAGTTAGAAACAGGTTCAGCTGTGGTCTCTGTAATTTCTTGGCTGTGACCCTGGGCAAATCACTGACTTCTGTGCGAGAGATTTCCTCTACGGTAGATAACAAAACCTGCCTCTCAAGATTGTTACAAAAATTAAGGTAACTTGTGTAAAGTTTTCCCTTTTCCTCTCAGCTTCTCCCCTTCTTCCCCCACACTCCTTCTTAGCAGGGCTGGCCCTTTCCACTGGGGGCCTGGGTCCGGTGGCAAGGACGTGGGGCATCCTCAGCGCTGATAGCCCAGCCCCCCATCTCTCCTGCCACAGGGCCCTGGATTCCGAATGCCCTGCTAAATACGCATGCCTCTGGGCGGTGGGTCTCAGCGTCTTGGGGCCACTGCAGCCGCAGCACCTTTAGAAATGCCGCGGTTGGAAATGCACATTCCCAGTCCCACCTCTCACCTACCGAATGGAAACTGAAGGTAGGGCCCAGCAAGCTGGGTTTTAACGAGCCTCCCATGTGATTCTGACTCATGCTCAAGTGTGGGAACGGCTGCCCTGGGAGACCGATGCCCATGGGCCTCTCAGCTAGAGGAGCCTGGGTTTGGGTCAGGAGTCAGAACACAGGGGTGCCCTGGGGTCTGGCTTCAGGGGCAGGTGACTTGTGCAGTCACCTAGGGCCCCAAGCTCAGGAGGACCTCTGGACTGGTTGAATGGCTCTTCTGTCACTGTCTTGACATCTGAACGAGGGGCCCCTGCATTTTCATTTTGCACTGGGTGCACAGTGCACCTGGCCCCAGCCACGTGCTGGGTTAACTGGGTATCCTCAGGGAAGTCACTGTCTCTCTTGGTCTCACGAGCTCATCTGTACAGGAGGGTGAGAACCCCTACCTCCTGGAGTAATCGCGAGGATTCGGTGTGAAGCTTGGGCTCAACAGTCGGCACGGTACCTGGCCCAGGCGAGTGCAGGGTGGCCTCCCGAGGCTGCGTGCCAGTTCTAGGCATACCCCTGGGGAAACCAGGGCAGCAAACAGACCCTGTCCTTGGCTTCATGGGGCTTTCAAGCCGGAGCAGGGAGACAGCAAGAGTTTCCACTGTGAGGGGTACCCTGGAATGCCTAAGGTGGGGGGGCCTGACCTAGTTGGGGGGCGTCACCAAAGGCTTTCTGAGGGAATACCCAATGAGCAAATATCCGAGATGAAGTGGATGTGAACTTGGCATCGGGGTGGACAGCCTTGTCGGGCCGAGGCATCAGCATGACCATGTACTGTGTTCATAGTTATTAACAGCGGATCTCTGGGGAGGCTGAAGTGAGGGGAGAGGGCTTGGAGGGAGGAGGTGGGCCACAGGGGCTGCAGGCAGGCAGGAGGCTGCCTTGGGGCCGCATCACAACTCTGGCTTCCTCCCCTAGACCCAAGGCTTGAGAATAGGAACAGTCCTTGCCCAGAGGCCTCCTGGAGCACTGGGAATGTGGCCTTACCAGCTCGCGGGGCAGGCAGGTTATTGACCCTCCGCAAACCTCAGCTTCCTCTTCAGCAGAATGGGCCTCCTCGGCCCCTCAGGTGGCTGTGGTGAGGTGTAAGTGAGGTGATGGCCCAGAAGCCCAGCACAGTGCCACCTGCGGGAGGTGGATTCCTCCCCACTCCAGGGCGGAAGTGGGGAGCCCCGGTTTGGATCAGGAGCCCTTCTAGCCCAGACTGACTCCCTCGGGGGAGTCCCTTCTTTTTTTTTTTTTTTTTTTTAAAGATTTTATTTATTTATTTGACAGAGAGATAGCGAGAGCAGGAACACAAGCAGGGGGAGTGGGAGAGGGAGAAGCAGGCTTCCAGCGGAGCAGGGAGCCCGACGTGGGGCTCGATCCCAGGACCCTGGGACCATGACCTGAGCCGAAGGCAGACGCTTAACGACTGAGCCACCCAAGCGCCCGGGGGAGTCCCTTCTTTAACCAGAAGGAAAATAAGGCTGATAATCCCTCTCCTAGAGACGATCCTCTGAGATTAAGGACTAATCAGCTTTGGGGGCCCAGAAGCCGTGGCTTTGCAGACAGCTGAGTGTCCTTCTGTCTGGGTGTCCCCCACCTCGGGGTCCAGCCTGGGTGTTAAATTAAACCCACCAGCTGTATCACAGACAGGGCCGAGCTCCCCCGGCCAGCGCCCTGAGTCCAGGCCCTGCTCTCTCAATGGTGAGAGTGGCTTTCACTTAGCACGGGCTTCACGGCACCAGGTCCTGTCCATGCACTCATCAGGAAAGGCACTGTTATTTCCATTTTATCGATGAGGATCAGAATGACTCATTCCCTGCTCAAAGTCACCCAGCTCATGAGTGGCAGACCCCAAACCAGTATCTCAGACTCCCATAGTGACACAGTGTGGGGCCAAGGGCGAGTCCTGTCCTTTTCTGGACCTCATTGCCGCTACGTGTGCCCCGAGGGGTGGGACCTAACGTTCTTGGAGGCCCCATCAGCCCCACTGCCCCGGGGTCTGCATTTCTGGGAGGACCCGCTCCCCGGAGAAGTTACCCCACCACACTCTGTCCCGCATCCAGGCTGCCTTTCCTTTACTAGGTACGAAATGACCCCGTCGCTCAGGCCCTCTCAGCTCCAGGCCTCCTGCCGCCGAGGGCTGACCTCTGGCCCTGCTCCCGGTCCCTTACCCACAAAGAGCAACAGGTGTGGCCAGGACCTATGGTTTTTTCCACCATGAGTGCGTGTGGCCTGGGGCTGGTGAGGCGGGATCCTCTCTCCTGTGGGAGAGTCCAGAGTTGTAAAGAGTTTGGTGTCTCCAGGGAAACGACCAAGGTCAGTGTGGCTGGAGGGTGTGTGTGTGTTGGGGGGCTGGGGGTACGGGGAATGGGGTGGGAGGGGAGATGGGAGGAGTGGGTGGGCCCAGATTGTGAAAGGCTTGTGGGGAGCAGTGAAGGGGTTTGAGGCCAAGGAGAGACTTGCTGGGTCTCCATCAAGCATGACAGAAAATGCCAGCGACAGGAGACACAGTGTCAGGCCTACAGAATTGAATAGCTGTTCGTTGTGGTTTCCTTATGTTGATCGTCATGAACATGCCGATCCCTCTTCTTACCAGCTGTGAGAACTTGAGCCCGTCACTAACCCCCAGGGCCTCATTTTCCCCACCAGTCCCGTGGGAAGAAGGATAAGGGGTCTTCCTCTCAGGGGTTTTATCAGGAGCAAAGAGAGATAATGGGGAGATTTCATCTAATCTTGGTTAATCCTGCAAATTCTTGGCCCACTCAGCCCAGCTGCTTAGCCAGGGCCCTTCCTCCCTGTCAACATGCCTCCCTGCTTCACAGTTTGGGGCAGGGTAGGACTCGGTCACTGGCTCCAGGAGGCCCCAGCCATAATACAGTTCCTTGCAGGCAGAACTTTCCCCTCCCCAGATCCCATCCCCACTCTGTCCTCAACCTTGGCCCTGCAGTGGCAGACCCCTGCCTCCCCCCTCAGACTTTCCCCCAGCCTTGAAGCCCTGACCAAGGGGCTCCTGGACTTAAGAGTCTATGGAGATTCCCAGTAAGCCCAGTGTGGTGTGGAGGGGAGCAGGCAGGACCTGAGGAAGTCGTGTGCCTTCCCTGAGGCTGTGTCCTCATCTGCAAAACGGGAATGGGATGATTAGTCTGCTATTGCTTCTGTAACAAATTACCACAAATTTAGTGGCCTAAAACAGCACATATTTATTCTCCTAACAGTTCTGGAGGTCAGAAGTTCTAAAGTAGGTTGGTAGGGCTGCAATCCTTCTGGAGGCTCGAGGGGAGAATCCATTCCTTTGCCTTACCTAGCTTCCGGAAGCTGCCTGCATGCTTTGGCTCCTGGTTCCATCCTCCATCGTAAAGCCAGCAGCATAGCATCTTCCAATTTCTCTCTTGATGCTTCCCTCAGCACGACGTTGCCTCTTCTCTCTCTGACCCTCCTGGCTCCCTCTTATAAGGACCTTTGTGATGACACTGGGTCCACCCGGATGATGCAGGGGACTCTCCCCATCTCGAGATCCTTAACTAAATCACATCTGCCAAGTCCCTTTTACCATGTAAGGTACCCTATTCACAGTTCAGGGTTTCGGATTTGGGCATCTTAGGGGGCCATTCTTCAGCCTGCCACACATTTCTTGCAGGGTAGTTGTGAGGATTAAGGATATAAGAAATGTGAAAGGCTCCAACAGTGCCTGGAGTCCCCAGACATACTTCTTCGACCTCCTCTCTCTGGGCCTCTGTCTCCCCATTCATAAAAAGAGGCCCATTCCAGCTCCAGCAGTTGGATCCCACCTTCATCTAGATCGAGTGGTAAGGACAGGCAGACTGTGCCCTTAGCCCAGTCTGGGCTTCATCAGAAGCAGCAGAATGGACCCCTGCCCCCAGGACGCCCCCAGTGGCTTTTGGAAAAGCCCAAAGCCCTGTCTTCTCCTCCTCCTCCCTCTCTGGGGCAGGCCTCTGCCAGTTCCTGGCCTGCTGTGCATTTCCCATCATTCCCAGGGATGGCTGATGGGAAGGCTGAGCTCACTGCTCCCTGGGGAGGGCGAGGGCGGGAGGGAGGAGAGGGAGAGGCTGGTGGCAGCTGTGGGAGCTGGGGAGAGGAGAGCAGATTTGCAGTGGGAGAGGTCGAGGTTATCAGCGCTCAGGGGGAGTGGGAGAGGGTGGGGCATGGCCTCAAAGCCGGGCCTCACAGAAGCTCAGCTCTTCCTTGGCCTCCTTGAAAGGCTGCTCTGTCCCTCTGCTGGCCGCCCTGCTGAGGGGCCCTGGGCTCTCCGGAGGAGGATGCACGTATGTTGGGGCTGGGAGGAGGGCATCACAGACCAGCAGGGGCTGGGAATGAGGGGCCATTGCCCGACAGGAATACAAATACCACCCCCTTCATGAGGAGAGGGCCATCTCGGCCAATGTCCATCCTTCACTCCTACCCTCTCCCCAGAAATCGGTCCCCATTTGCCCTTGGGCTCATCATCTGTCTTCACCGGACCTTACTTTTCTTATTTGCATGGGTGGGAGGGGCGGTGGGAGGGCAGGTAATAGCACCATTATGGGATTTGAGATAATTAAATGAGATCATGATTTTGAAATGATTTTGAAATGTGTACACTCTGCTCTAGAAGGATGCGTAATTCCATGCATACGCACATCGCTTTGACGTTCTCTCTTCACCTTGATAACCTGGCAAACTCTTAATCATTCTCGGAGTCCCATCTCACATGTCACGTGTTCTCTAACTTCCAAGCCACTCCCTCCCTGGAGTTACTGTCACCTTCTTGATAACTCTCTCTCACAGTGCCTTTTGCAGGATAGTTTTTGGTTTGTGCATCTGTCTCCCCTACCACATGTGGGCAATGCATTCACCCCAGACCCCTCTGCTTCTCAGGGTCCCCGTAGTTGTGGTAGAATAGAGGCGGGATGGCGAAGACTGGGGAAGCTGGCCTCCTGGGGTCTGGCCGGGGCAAGGTCCCCACGAGGCAGTCCAGTCCTCAGAATGGAGCAGGTCCCCACAACCAGCTCCATCAGATTTACAAGCATCTAGGTTGGGCAGCTGGAGCTGGTTCTGAAGTTGTCACTCCAGACAGATTGGCGGCTAACGAAGGGGCCCACACTGTCCCTCCTGGCAGGCTTCTCACACTTCCCTGGACAAAGAAAGGGAACGGGCTAGGGAGCAGGTGGAGGGTTTGGGGTCGGTATGGAGGTGTTGATTACCAAGCCCCAGGGTGTGGTTCGGGGAGAGGTTTGGAGATGCCCCGACGGCTCCTTCCTGCTCGCTGCCTCACTGAGGACGGCTGCTCTTGGCTGGCCTTGCCGTGCCCACCTCATCCTTGGGCCTCTGTGTTCTTGGAAGTAATGGAAATGCATTTCTTAAAAATGCTTGATAATTCAGCCTTGTTCTCATAACAGGCCTTTGTCTCTGGCCTCCTAGGAACTCCTCATACTCATGATCTCCTCTCAGCTGCCTAGGCCCATCAAGATAACGTGACCCCCATTGAGAGCTGGTGAGCCAGTTGAGGCCAAGATGGGCAGGAACCTGCTCAAGGCCACCCAGCGAGTTTGTTTATTGTGGTGGTGGTGGTGGTGGTGGTTAGTATTCTCACCACTTACAGAGCTCTAACTGGGTGCCAGGGCCTCATTTAACACTGCAGACAGCTGAAGTACAGACTGATGAAGCCACCGGTCCACCTCACCCTAAGCCCTTAACTCCTTTGTGATGCACCTTCTCTGTGCCAAGCACAGCCCCCGCCCCGGAGCAGCTCCCACCCTGGGCGGGGCAGACATCCATGGGTCATGCCCACCACCATGCCCACCAAGGTGTATGAGATAGGCGCCCTCGAGGGAATAAAGGAATAATGCCTTCTCTTCCTTAAGTTGGCCTCAAGATTAAACATGATAAATATTCAAAGTACCTAGCACATAACAAATAAATGATAAATCTTTAAATGATTGCTATTGTGGGTTTTTCTTGTTTTCTAAATTTTAATAAAACTGCTCAGTTAAAAGTTTCAAAAGAAGGAGAACTGTAGGCGTGCCTGGGTGGCTCAGTCCACTAAGCATCAGACTCTTGATTTCAGTTCAGGTCATGATCTCTTGATCGTGAGATCAATCCCTGCGTCGTGCTCTGCACTCAGTGCGGAGTCAGCTTGAAATTGTCTCTCTCCCTCTCCTGACCCTCCCCCGGCGCATGGGCTCTCTCTCTCTCTCTCTCTCAAAATAAATAAATAAAATCTTAAAAAAAAACAACAACTGTATTTTGAGGTGACTGAGAAGCTTGTGTTTTACATTTGTAATATTATTCTTTGAGAGAACCTCTTACATCCTGACAGTACCACAATATGTCCAATAATGAATGTATTTGGTTTGGAACACAGGATAAATTATATCTTTTGAAAGTATATAAGTCTTTTAAAATTCAGAAGCATTGTAATTATATTTTTACTTCTTAATTTATGAAGCAGATGGTTTGAGCTGCTTCCGTTTCTTCTTTTCTGCTCTGTGACTTTGGGCAAGTTACTTAACCTATCTGTGTCTAAGTTTCATCCTGTGTAGAGCGGGAATAATAAGAGTATCTACCTTACAGGGTTCTTGTGAGGATTAAATGAGTTAACATAGTGTTTAGAATAGTGCCGGGCTTGTATTAAATGTGATAAATATAATTTATAATAATAATAAAATATTAATAATAATTCTTAATAAGAAAATATACCCAAGTTAAGTTACCAGATTAAGGTGGCTTTTCAGCGAACACGTATTCAGCTGACATTTACTGGGTGCTGGCCCTGGGCTTGTTTGGGCCTTGGTCTCGGGGCTCCACTGTTCCCTCCCTCTGCCTGGTGGCCTGGGCCCCCAGCTCCATTTCCACATCTTGCTCCTAGCCCCCAGGGCCCTGGGTGAGGCTAAGCTCATAAAAAGTGTCGGCAAAGCACTTTGTGGATCGATGCTAACTAATAGCAGCTCCCTGGAGCTGGTACACGTAGGGAAGAGGATCGTGAAGGCGGCTTGGACGAGGCTCAGGGACGGCACGTGGCCCTCGGGGAGGCCAGTGATGTCCTCATGGCAGGACCTGTCCTTCTTCTCCTGTGCCTCCTGCCACTTTAGCCAGCAGTGGGTGCTGATTTGGGTAGTGGGACGGGTGTTAGTGGCCACAGAGGGAAGAGGATTGCCCGGCTGGTAGCAGAGCCACGAGCAGAGACCCATTGAGCCCATGCATCTGGTCGCATCCAGACCAGAGCTGGGTGCACAGCCTGTCCTGGGCATCTTCTTGTCAGGGTCTCCCAGTCATCCCTTTCGAAATGTCTTGAGAAGTCAACATTCCTGCGCTGGGACAGATGGCTGCTGGCCTCTGTCCAGACATGTGGCTATCTTAAGTACAGCAAGGCAGCTTTGGGTCAATTGAGGGCACGAATGGGAGGTTGGTGTGGGACCCTGTGCAAGGGATGATTGGGCAAAACGCCCCCTGTTTCTGCCCCAGAGGGAAGCCCTTCTCTGTGTCTTAGACTGAGCTGAAGTCTGTTGTGAGGACTGTTGTGGGGGCAAGCAGGTGGGGGGCTGTGCCCTCTGGGAGCTCCTAGTTTAATGGAGGAGGCATGGCCCCATCTTCCAGGAGAGAAACTCCTGTCTGATGGAGGGGGGGCGGCGGGAATGTGGCTCCTGTTTCCTGGGGCTCCCTATTTAGTGGAGGGGACATAGCTCTCTTGTCCACTGGCAGCTCCTTGTTTAAGGAAGGAGGCATGATTTTTGTCCTGCAGGAACCTCCTATGATCGAAAGTCATAGCCACTTCCCTCAGGGAAATCTTTATCTGAAAGATGAGATCTGACCTTTGCCCTCAGGAAGGTCCCTTGTCTGATGGGGGAGGCTCATCTTTTCACGCAGGAAGGCCCATTTGATGGCCTCTGCCCTTGTCTCCCTCCTCCCTGCTTCCCATCACCCCCCCACCTGATTTATGGGGAGCACAGGTCTACAGGAAGTAGCCATAGAAGGCTGGGCAGAGTGGGGAGGTTGGCTGCTGTGGGGCAGGGAGGAAGGGAAGAGGGACTACAGAGGGACTCCGAAGTGAGGGTGACATGGAAGGCTTCTCAGTAGAGTGCCTTTATGGGACAGTCTATGGACAAGAGGTGCCTGGCTGTGATGAGTATCCCCTGGGGATAATGGGTGGAGGCTCCCCCAAGGCTGGGAAGGAACACTCGAGAGGTCACTCCAGGGAGCCCCTGTTCATGCAGGCCCGACTGCTGGGGTGGTAAGGGCCCCGGGGAGACCCTCACCTTCTGTCTGTGCACAGGCTGAGTGCGGCCAGCCCAGAGACATCCGCCCTCCAAGGCCTGAGAAGCCCAGAGGAGGAGAGGAAACAGGACGCGTATCAGGAACGCCTTTTCCTTTTCTTTGTAACTAACCCCCTCACTCGGGGCTGGGGAGAGCTGATCCTGAAGGCCTGCCCTGGCCTGGCTTCTGCTGCCTCCAGCCCCCAGCTCTGGGTCCTACACACCCTTACCCGCCCCCTTAGCTGCTGCTTCTGGGCCGGTCCCTTCACTTCACCAAAACTCAGGACTCTCATCTGTAAAATGGGGTAAGACTTCCTCTCTGCTTCACGTGGAAGTTTGTGTTTTTTCCCCTCTCTTTGTAGGATTTACGTAATTTATTCCTTTATTTGTGAGATGGACATTGAGCACCTCGGGACCTTTGGGGTGGGCAGGGGCAGAGAACGTAGGCAAGGAACAGGTGTGGACAGATAGGAAGTCAGTGTGGGACTTGTCTGGGGAGTCGGGGCACATCTGAGTGGAGATGCCACAAAGCTGGTGGGTGTGGGGTCAGAGAGGATCTAGCTGGAGATAGAGCGTGGACTTACCAGCCCCTAGTGGCAGCCAAGTGGCTGGGTGGGTGGAGTCACCCGGGGAGCAGCCTGTCATGCGCTGTGGGGAGGGGTGAAGGGCCAGACCCTGGAGGCCACAGCCTGCTGGGCTCAGCATACAGAGAGCTGGACACAGAGCAGGGATGGGAACCACGCAGCCAGGGCTCCAGTGACCAAGGGGCTGGTGGGGAGGTGGTGTGTGGGGAAGGATGGGCCACAGAGGATGAAGAGGGTGTAAAGATGAAGGTACGGAAACATTAGAGAAGGCTTTCTGCCCCTGTTCTCGTGATTTCAGTTAGTCTCTGCCGGCCGGAAGGCTCCTTACATGTGTATTTGTGTGGTGTGGGTACGGCCTCTGTGTGTATGTGCTGACATTTGTGTGAGTGGTGTGTGTGTGGTATGTTTAAGTGTCTGTGGGGTACACGTGTGTCCGAGGTGTGAAGCACATACACTGTATGTGTGTGGTGTGGGTGCACAATGTGCGTGTGCTGTGACGTGTGGTATGTGGTGTGTTTTCTGTATGTGTGATGTGCTGGTGTCTGCAGGTGTGTGGAGGGTGTGCGGTGTTTGCGTGGTCTCTGTGGGTTTGTATGGGGCGTATGCATCTGTGCAAGTGTCTGTGGTGTACATGGTGTGTGTGTGTATGAGGTGTGTAGACTTGTGCGCGTTCAGATCCTTGTTCCACACTGCAGATAGCAGGCTGGTGCTGAGCCGCCTGCCTGGGCTGGAAACTTACAAGCATCTACCAGGCTTGTGAATTCCCTTCTTTACTTAGGGTTACAGCCAGGGGTGTCCTGGGGACAGCTGGCTGTCCAGAAAACAACGGAGGGGGTGTCAGTCTCTGTGGTGTAAGTTCTCCCACCAAGGAGCTCCCACTGCTAAAGTGATGTCATCGAGTGTGGGCCTGGGGAGAGATGCACAGTAGGAAACCATCCAAGAACATTCCAACCGTCCAGATCTGGGGGACATAGAGAGCCTCAAGAGCATCACAGGGAAATTTAGTGAAACAATAGTAATGGTAAGTTTGGAGTATGTACTCCCTTTGCTTTTAATGTAATTTACTTAACTCTAAGTTTAGAACAGGATTTCTCACCATCAGTACTGTTAACATTCGGGCCGCAGAGTCTTGGTTGGCGGTGGGAAGGGGGCTGACCTGTGCCTTGTGCCCGCGGCATCCCTGACCTCCACCCACCGGATGCCACTAGCACCCCTCCTCCAAAATGTCTCCAGACATTGCCAAATGTCCCCTGGTGGGGGGGGGGCGCATTCACCCCACAGTGGCGAGCCTTGGCAATGGCCGTGTTTAACCTCTAGCTCACAGAATTTCCACAGTAGGCAGTAGGCTCTTAGGAGCCTATACGAGCCTCCTCCCGCACGTCACGGGCACCGCATCTGGCTAAATCTGAGACATGGGTTTTTTCCCCTAGAATTCATTCTTAGAGAAGAGCTGCCACCTGAGGCCATAGCTTTCGGTCTGGACAGAGCACCCGACCACAGAGGGCTCTCAGCCTCTGACCTGCCCGTGGGGTGGTTGGCACAGAGTGGGAGATGCGCTGCCGCAGCCCTCTGCCCTGCTGCTTTATGACCCACGAGAGAGGGAAATACTACGGCTTCTGAATTCATATCTCATTTTAATATGGCATTCTATAATCCTAAAAGTCCATATGTGCGAATTGGCAAAACAAAACAAAACAACCAAACCCAAACAAATGAAACTTTAAATACAGTCTTCCTCTGGGAAAATCTGCCTGCCGGGTGTCTGGGGCCGCCCTGCGCGTCCCGGGCTCCCGCTGAGGCCCACGTGCCGCGTCTTATCCTACTGGCCGGGCTGCCCACCTCTGATTTGCCACTTGGCCCAGGTCCTGTTTTTCCCCAGCTTCATGCTCAGGGTCTGGCTCTCCTTGATTCATTTATTCATTCGTACAAAATACTTACTTAGCACCAGCCATGGACCGAGGAAAGTGAATGACTGAAGGGAGAGGCTCCTGCTCTCTGCAGTTTGCAGTGTTCCGTGGCTGTCCCCAAGGAGAGGAGAGGTGCAGGCTTGTGTGGATGCCAAGGGGGCACGGGGGCTGGATGGGGGAGGGGAGGGACAGGTGCTAACGTGTGCGGGTGGCTGTTTTGTGCCTGGAACCGAGCTGGATGTTACACATCCTCTCATTCCACCCTCCCACTGTGCTTCTGAGGGAGGATTTCTTTATCTGTGGAGCGTCTGTCTCCCTACTCCAGAGCGTAGGTGCCCTGAGGACAGGGCGCAGGGGCCTGTATCTCCTGGATGTAAGAACTGTCGCAGTCCCAGAGATTGGAAAATAAAAGGAAGAGGAAGGAAGGAAGGAAGGAAGGAAGGAAGGAAGGAAGGAAGGAAGG
>NC_058413.1:54836756-54930253 GCF_002201575.2 Neomonachus schauinslandi | reverse complement strand
AAGGAAGGAAGGAAGGAAGGAAGGAAGGAAGGAAGGAAGGAAGGAAGATGGATGGAAAGAGGAGAGAAGGGAAAGAGGAGAGAGGAGCAAGCACAGTCCCTCTGAAGATGAGAGCAGTCAGGGAAAGCTTCTCGGATGGGGAAGAAAGGATTGCAGTTGGGAGAACTGATGGAAAGGCTAGTACAGAAAGAAGAAATAGGGCATGTCCCCGGAGATTTCTGAAATGTGAGGGTCTAAACTGGGAAGAGAACATTATAAACTATTGTTTTCCATCTGAGACTGAGAGGAAGACAGACAACTAAAAAAACTTCCCTGTCTCCAGCGAGGGTAACGTAACTATCTCTTCCCACCCCAAGGCCTTCTCAGTTGAGGGACATTTAGGCAAGAGCTCTCCCCTGGGCACTGGAGGGGAGGGGAATCATGATAACATAATCATCGTATTACTAATGATGTTGGCTTCCTTTCGTCAGTTCCCTACTGTGGACCAAGCCTTTACATGTGCCTTCAACCTGTGAGCTAGATACCACCCCCATATTCCAGATGAGGGCAAGTATGCCACAGAGAGGTGCTAAGCCCACCCCAGGACACACAGGATTCAGGCAGGGTCTACTTGCTTGTAGGGTCCACACTGTTTCCACTGCTAGCAGCCTTCTCTTCCTGCCTCTCACCCCGAGAGAAGCCTGGAGAGTATTCAGGTGAGGTCTGTAGGCTCTTTGGGATCCAGCTGCCAGCCTGCTTGTTGAAATTTTTATTAGCCTTTGACTTTCGGATCTCCAGTTTCTTAGGTTACCAGCAAATGGGCCGTGCTTTTTTAAGAAACTCACCCCTTTCTTCAGGGCCACCTGGTGGCTCCCCTCCTTCCTGACTCTGCACCCTATAGAGATCTCCACAAGTATGGATCATGGCCAGAAAAGTGAACATGGGAATGCAGGCAAGAGGGGAAGGAATTGCTGTCTGCCCAGAAGCCAGTGGAAGTCCAGAGGCTGGGAGCTTGCCTTGGTCAGAGCCCCTATCCACCACCCCTCATCCCGCCGCCCTGCCAGATACGCCACCCTCTGGGCACAGGAGTCTTGCCAGGTTTCGAGCTGCGATATGACAAGAGCACCAGGATGCCCTCCTCCCTGTCTGGGACTCTGTGCACGTCGGCGAGTCTCTCTCAGCCTATTTCCTGGCCCCCGCACGAGACTCTTCCCTCCCTTGGGTTGTGATTTCTCCACCTGGGGAATGAAGCAGGCTGCAGTGTGCTCCCTCAGGCTCCCCAAATCTGTGAAATGAGGGTGACATTTCCTGTCTTCCTGCCCCTTCCCCCTCCTGGGCTGTCCTGGGCAGCAGGTGCACTAATGGTGGGTAAACAGGTAGGCAATGTTCTGACACAGGGTGGGCTGTTCAATTTTGCCAGAGCAGACGAGCTTGTACACAAATAACTCTGCTACCAGGGAGCGTGTGATAAGGGCCCTAGAAACCTCTTTGCTGCCATAGCCACCTGCTCTTCATGCCTCCCTGCTCCCTGACGGCTGCTCTCACACCCAGAAAGTGGATCAGAATGTAGGGCAGAAGGAATGCCCCCTTGCGTGGTCCCCACCCTACCCAACTGAGTCAAGATTGCCAGCAGGGCAGAGATAGAGGAAATTTATGGGGTTAGGGGCACCTCTGTGTCCAAAATACAGTCCTGGCCAGTCATTCTCCCTCCCCCAAATGCTCACAGCTCCCTATTGCCTTCTGGTTATGGTCCAAGTTCCTTAGCTGGGCATTCAAGGCCCTTCACACCTAGTCCAGGGCCTGCGCGTGGACGTGCTCCATGACTCTCTGGGCAGTGAGTGGACCCTTCTCTGGCCTGTCCTCCTCCCTGGTGCTCCTCCCAGGCACGCAGGACACACTTCAGCACATCAGGCTGCCTGCCACCCTGTGGACTCAGTCGCCCTCTCCAGACCTTGGCCTGCAGAGCTGCCACCCCTTCATCTCTGACCGCTCCGCAAGGCCTTCCTCACTGCTCCCTCCTCCCTTGAAGCCTTTCCTGACTCGCCAGACGGAACCACACAATCCCACTTAGAAGGTGTTGTTGTGAATGGTTAAAAGTGTGTGATCTCTAGAGCCAGACTGCCTGGGCTCCAGCATCTAGCTCTGCCCCTTACTAGCTGTGTGACCTTGGGAAAACGAGACTCTCTGTCTGTGCCTCAGTTTCCTCATCTCTGAAACGGGGAGGGAGTAGTACCTCCTAATAAGGTCATTGGAGGAACACATGAGTTAATATTTATGACGCACTTAGAGCAGTAAACTGGCACCTGGTTTCTCTCCCGGGTGAGTTTTCTGATGTTGACTGAAGATTGAGTAATATTTGAAGGTCTTCCCACATTCACTGTATTCATAGCATTTTTCTCTACCATGAATTTTCTGATGCTCATAGAGGAATGAATTGTAACCAGTACTCTCCCAATTCACTGCTAGTCAATCCACATTCATGGATAGTCCAGGATGAGGTTCCTGATATTGAGTAAGACATGTTTTGTCTAAATGATTCCCCATAAGTGGCCTATTCATGGGGTTTCTCTCCTGTATAAATTTTCTGATACTGACTTCATGACTTTGGATAAGTTATTTATTGGAGTCTTAGGTTTCTCCTCTGAAAAAAAAAAGGCATATTTAGATGGAATAACATAATATCTTTTTTAAAAAGATTTTATTTATTTATTTGACACAGAGAGAGAGAGCACAAGCGGGGGAGCGGCAGGCAGAGAGGGAGAAGCACGTTCCCTGCTGAGCAGGGAGCCTGATGGGGGGGCTCGATCCCAGGACCCTGGGATCATGATCTGAGCCAAGGGCAGATGCTTAACCAACTGAGCCACCCAGGCACCCCAGAATAACACAATATCTTAATGCGTGTGAAGTGCTTAGCACAGCACCTGACTCCTAGGGAGCGCTTAATGCACGGTGGCCATTGTACATGGGGGGTTCCTCTAACTTGGCTATACCATGGTCGTTTGTCAGCAGGGACCATGAATTGCTCGCCTTAGTGCCCCCAGAGCCTGGCAGTGGCAGGGCCTGTGTGAAGGTGGGTAGGTGAGTGATAAGGGAGAGAGCTTTATCAAAGCTGAGTAGAGGCCTATTTGGGATACATCAGTTGTACTCCTGACTTAGCCTGATGGTGGCTGGGACCCTGCCCCTATGAAGCATTTTTGAGGCTTGATTTTCATTGATCCTGACAGCCAAAGAGAAGGATAGATAGAAGAAGAAATGTCTGGAGTCTGCTAACCCAGAGAAGAGGATCATCGCCAACCCACCATCTTTTTAAACTTCATCCATCCTCACTCTTGACAATTCTCTTAGAGTATTCATTCATTCAACAACATTCAACCTGTAGTTATTTACTGAGCCCCTACTGTGCCCCAGGAACCATGCTATGCCCCAGGGATCGGTAACACAGATAAGATCTGTGCTCTCACTTATGTAAGTGAAGCAGAAAGTAAGTAAACAAACCACTGCAAAGTGTGGGAAATGCTGTGACTCCCCACTGGGTGTGGGACTTGGAGGAGTCAGGGAGGGCTTCCTGGAGAAAGAAATAGCTGAGCAGAAGATAGCACAGCAGTTCTTATAGCTGGCACAGCAGGCCCAGAAGGGATCTGAGCAATCACAGAGATACAGACTCTGCATTGTAAAATCGCAGAATCAGAGACTCTAACATCAAAGGATTCAGAGTAATAGGATCCATATTTCTCTACTAATGAGATTTTTTTTCCAGACTCTTCTTTCACCAAGACCCAAGACATACCTTATCAGGGAAGCCCTGGCATCTTTATAAAATAATTTATGCCTATTGTACAACATAGAAAAATAAGATCTATAAAGAAGTGGGTTGGTGGGTGGAGGGTGTCTCCTTCAACCCCGGTTAATATTTCAGCCATGTTTCTTTTCCTTTCATTTATTTTTTGGGCGTGTGTTTTTAGTATTATTTTTTTAAATTGACATAATTTATATACCATAATAGAATTTTAATGTAAAATATAGTGGTTTTTAATATATTCACATATATATATTTAATATACATATATATTTAATATATAACCATCACCACTGTCTAATACCAGGACATTTTCATCTCCCCAAAGAGAAACCCCATACCCATTAGCAGTCACTCTTCATTTCCCCCTCACCCCAGCCCCTGGCAGCCACTAACCTGTGCTCTGTCTCTCTGTGCTTGCCTATTCCGGACATTTCATGTAAGTGGGATCAAACAGTAGGTGGTCTTTTGTGTCTGGCTTCTTCCATATAACATGTTTTCAAGGGTCATCCATGTGGTAGCAGGAATCAGTATGCCATCTCTTTTTTATAGCTAAATAATATTTCTTTGTATGTAGATACCACATTTAAACAATACATTTGTCAGGGGATGGACATTTGGTTTTCTTTTTCACCCTTTATGACTATTATGAATAATGTGTGCTATGGACATTTATGTACACGTTTTTGTGTGAGCATCTGTTTTCAGTTCTTTGAGGTGTATACCTAAGGATAGAATTGCTGGGTCATATGGTAACCCTATGTTTCACTTTCAGAGGAACTGCCAAACTGTTTTTCAAAGTGATCCCACCTTGTTAACATTCCCACCAACAATGTATGAGGAGGGTTCCAATATCTACACATCCTTGACAACACTTGTTATTATCTTTTTTTGATTGTAGGGTATCCTAGTGTCTGTGAAGTATCTCATTGTGGCTTTGATTTGCATTTCTCCAGTGACTAATGATGTTGAACATCTTTTCATGTGCTTATTGGCCGCTTGTATGTCTTCTTGGAGAAATGTCTATTTGAATCCATTGCCCATTTTTAATTGGGTTATTTGCCTGTTTATTATTGAATTGTAATAGGGTTTTTATGTATCTTGGATACTAAACCCTTATCAGATAAGTGATTTGAGAATATTTTCTCTATTCTGTGGGTTGTCTTTCCACTTTCTTGATAGTGACCTTTGAAGCCAGAAGTTTTAATTTTGGTAAAAAGCAAATTTATCTCTTTTTTTAAGTTGCCCATGCTTTTGGTGTCCTCTCTAAGGTTACCATTGCCTGATCCAAGGCCATGTTGATTTACACATAGGTTTTCTTCTAAGAGTTGTATAGTTATAACTCTTACATATAGTTATAACTCTTACATCCTTGATCCATTTTGAGTTAATTTTTGTATATGGTGTGAGGTAGGGAGTCTAACTTTATTTTTTTGCATGTGGATATCCGGTTGTCTCAGCATCATTTGTTGAGAAAACTGTTTTGTGTTGTTGTTGTTTTTTTCCCCCTCAATGACTTGTCTTGGTTCCTCTGTAAAAAATCAGTTGACCATAAATATATGGTTTATTTCTGGACTTTCAATTCTGTTCCATTGATCTCTGATGACCCAGAGATGGCCTGTGTGAAGGTGGGTAGGTGAGTGATAAGGGAGAGAGCTTTATCAAAGCTGAGTAGAGTGCGTCTATCTTTATGTCAGCATCACACAGTCTTAATTACTGTAGCTTTGTGGTAAGTTTTGAATTTGGGGGTGCAAATCCTCCAACTTTATATTTTTTCAAGGTTGTTTTGGCTCTTCTGGGCCTTTGCATTTCCATATGAATTTTAGGACCAGCCTATTCACTTTCTTTCTTTCTTTTCTTTTCTTTCTTTCTTTCTTTTCCTTTTTTTAAGATTTTATTTATTTGAGAGAGAGAGAGCACAGGCAGGGGGAGGGGCAGAGAGAGAGAGAGGGAAAAGCAGACTCCCCACTCAGCAGGGAGCCCACCTGCCCACGTGGGGCTTGATCCCAGGATCCCAAGACCATGACCCGAGCCCAAGGTGGATGCTTAACCGACTGAGCCACCCAGGTGCCCCCAGCCTGTTCATTTCTAAAAAAAAAAAAAAAAAAAAAAAAAGCCAGCTGGGATTTTGATAGGGATTGCACTAAATCTATAGATCAATTTGGGAAGTATTGCCATGTTAATATTAAGTCTTCTCATTCTTTCTTTTGGTACTTATTGAGTATAAAGTTGAGCTCATGCCAAATACATTGTTTTGAATCCTGATTTCTTCTGCTCAGTATTCTATCACAGGCATTTCCTTGTGTTATAAAAATGCAAGAGTAATTTCAGTGCTATGTAATATTCCATTGTTTGGCTATACCACACAGAATCATAAACTTTTGGTTTTTGGCTAATCTGTCATGGGTCCCTCATGGTGCAGGCACAAATGGACACTGGGAGGCTAGGTGGCTCACAGAAGGGCAGCAGATTATTAAAGGCATCCCCTGCTGCAGGTGGGGAATGGGACTCACTGGAAAAGACAATGTTCTCGTTACTGGAGAGCTGACCTGCCTGCCCACCTGGGAGCACCACCCTGATGGAATCAAATCAGGAAACACAATTCAATTGACTGCACAGACATTGATAGAACGTGTCATTTTAGGCATGTTTCTCTAGAACAGTGGATTAAAAAAATTTAAAAATTTGCAACATGAAATTCACTTAACCTTGTAACTCAGTTATCCTAAAATGAAGGTTTCACTAAATAACACTTTTTGTATCAGCCAGGAGAAGCTGGTTTGCTGCAGTAACAAGCAACCCCCAAATCTTAGTGGTGTAAGAGCTTTCTTTTTCTGTCATGCTACACATCTATCATGTAATAGGAGAGCCCTGGCACTTAGTTTACGGAAGTCTTCTCCCTCCAGATGGTTTCTGGTTTCAGTGGCAGAGGAAGGAGGGTGGGGTAGATAGAAGAATGGCACCCCGAAGATGTGTACATACTAACGCTTGGAACCTTTGCGCATGTTATATTACATGGCAAAGGGGAATTACAGTTGCAGATGGAATTAAGGTTGCTAATCAGCTGACCTTAAGTTAGGGGGCCGAATGTATTCATAAAGGTCTGTAAAAATAGAAGAGGGGGGCAGAAGGCCAGAATGATGCAGTGTAATAAGAATTTAACCTGCTGTGGTTGGCCTTGAAGATGGAGGAGGGGGCCCTGAGACAAATGTGGGTGGCCTCTAGAAGCTGGGAAGGGTGAGGAAACAGATTCACCCTGAAGCCTCCGGAAAAGAATGTAGCCCAGCCAACATCTTGATTTTGAGCCAGTGGGGGTACATTTTGAACTTCTGACCTACAAAACCATAAGATAAGTTTCTGTTGTTTTAAGCCACTTAGTTTGTGGTCATCTGTTACAGGCTCTGTAGGACATGAAAACGTGCACTAGCCCTTATATGCTTCTGCCCGGAAGTGACATGTGACACTTCTATCTCACTGGCCATATCTCACATGCCACGTGGGCATGCCTAACTTCATAGGACTGGAGAAATTTGCTCAGCCTTAGAGGGAAATGGAATATTAGTGAATATAGTAATATCTGCTATACCCCTGCTATCTGTAAGTCACGCTGATGTCTTCTAGTCCATTAAAACAAAACAAGGAAGTGCCGGTGGCAACCCTTTTAAGTCGATTTCATGATCGACTAATGGGCTGCGACCCCCGATTAGTAAAACACTGCTCTGTAGACCCTCCTCCACCCAAGCCTCATGGAACACATGACACACCCTCGGCTTAGCTGATTGGTCCAGGCTGGGGGCACCTGACCAAAGCTGATCAATCAAATTCCTCTCCTGGGAATTTGGAATTGGGCCGTTCAGCCAGTTAACAGTGCGAAGCTGAGTGAGAGGCAGAGTAGAAACAGGGTCGGGGTGAGAGCCACATGCAAGCGAAAATGACGGAGGGGCAGAAAAGCCCTGAGTAAGCAGAGAAAGTCGGTCCCCAGAGACAATGGAGTGGCCACATGGAGAGCAGCACAGTCCCGGGAACATGCAGCCCCAGGGGGAGAGGTGGAGAGAGAGCAACCGCCTGAGAGGCTGATGGCTTTCCTGGTCCTGGCTCCAGCACTCCTGCGTCCTGCCTGCACGTCCTTCCCTTGAGAGTTTGGTCTCCTTATTGTCCCTCCTCCTTTTCTCGAGCCACCCTCGCTGGGTTTCTGTTCCTTGTCTCCAGTGAGCTTTAGTCAGCTAGAACACCCCCAGTGTTTCTCTTACCGGGCTCAGCTTTGACTCTGAGAATCAGGCTGGTGGGGCACAGATGGGTCGTGGTTGGGGGGGGGGGGTGGCTTTTTCCTGACAGTGATGGGGTCTGGAAGCCAGTGGGGTTGTTTCAGGGAGGGCTTGGCTGTGCAACAGAGCGGATAGAACCTGGGCTCTGGAGACACACAGCCAGAGTTCACCTCCCAGAGCCTCAGTTTCCTCATCTCTGAAATGGGATTGTTGAAGGATGAGCAGTGTTCTGGGAAAAATACTGAGAGGCAGGACTGGGGCAGAACATGTGCTCGGGGCATGGGAAGCCGCTGTTGTTGTTTGAGGAAGCCATCAGGGTCCCGGCTTCCTGAGGAGGTGGCCCCAGGGGCTGATTGAGTTAGCACAGGACATTCCCAACCACTGGCCATGTTTCCTGCCCTTGTTGCCCTCACTCTCCTTCTCGCCTCTTACTCACTTTTTCATCCTTTTGCCCTCCCCTCCCCTCTCCAGACTCATTTCCCCTCTTTTCTGCTTTTCCCCTGAAGCTGATTAAAAAAAAAAACACTTGCTTTAGGAAAGCAGCAGAGTTGGATATAAAGTACCCAGCCTCTGGAGGCAGACAGAATTGGGTCTGAATCCTGACTTAGCCTCTTGGCTTGCTCTGTGTCCCTGGACAAATTGCTGTATCTCTCTGACCTTCAAGTTCATTATATGTAAAATGGGAGTTATAATGCCCATTTCACAGTGTGTTATGAGAAAGAACTAATTAGGCAGTCAACAAATGCTAGTTCTGTCTGTCTTACTGCCCTTCCTCCGTCCCTCCCTCCCTTTTTGACTGTCACTGCCCCCAGCCTGGCCCCCAGCCCCCTCCTGTGGTGCGGATGCCCCTCCCTCCTCTCCAGGATCACCTGAGTGGCTTTCCCTGACTCACTTATAACTCAGGCGTTTCTGGTCTCTCCTTTCTCTCAGGCCCCGGGCTCCTGAGCGGTGGACTGAGGTTTCTGGAAGCAGTTGGGGGTCCCTGTGACTTCTCTGGTCTCCTGGTCTCCTGCGCAGGTCCAGCCCTAGCTTGGGAGCTGCTGGTTCAAACTGTGTGATCTGTATTTTTTCTCACTTTAGCGATTATTACACCCCAGCTGACTATGGCATTTTCACACTCCAAATACTGATAAATATTTATGAGGAGGAGGAAAGCCCAGAACTAGGGGAGGTGGGGGAGAGAAGTGCCAGGGCCTTCTTTGCAAGCCAAGCTCAGCCCTCTCAGTGGTCCCTTGGGCCCCAGAAGTTGGGGTGGGGGTGGGGTGGGGGCTGAGGAGACAGTGCAGAGCCACCCCCATGCCCCTTCTGGGAAGAGCGACTGTCCCCGTGGCACTCTGGGCTTCACCGCACTTGCCCTGGTGGCCTGCTGCACCTCCTGCTCCTGGGGGCCTGCTCCATGCTCGGGGTTTTTGGATTGTTTGTTTGTTTCATCTCTCATTCCATCTGTTATGCTCACACCTGCAGGGCAGCGTCCCTCTCCCCTCCTCTCCCTCCCTCCCTCCTTCCTCCAGTACCTTCTCTAGGCTCTGCCTCTTTCCTTTCTCTTCTCCCAGCATTACTCTGAGCAATTCCGGGGCTAGATGATGAGGCTAGGTGAGGGGGTCTCAGGCTCCCAGACCCAGCTCTAAAAGGCCCAGTGAGCACTTGGCAGGAGTTGGGGGCCGCGTGTCTGCCTGACTCGGCGTCCAGTGCTCTGCTGTGTGGCCATGGGCACGTCCCCTGTCTTTCTTGGGCCTCAGTCTCTCAGTTGATTCCTTCACTAATTCATTCATGCACCCACTCAACTAATATTTGTCGAGCGCTTGCTACGTGCCACGCATTAACGCAGATTTATTAAACACCTACTAGGGACGCCATTCTAGGGACTCAGGGCACATTAGTGGAGAAGAAAGACCAGACTCTCTGGCTCGTGGAGCTGCCATGTTAGCAGAGCAGACAGGCATAAATTAGCAAGTCGCTTGTGTAGTAGGTTAGCAAGTGCTGAGTGCTGTGGGAAAGTAAATAGAGCCAGAAGAGGAGAGGGAGTGGGGGGTGAGGCCACAGTGAAGCCCCATCATGGAAGGCATGGGGCTGGGCCAGCAGCTCTGTGGTGGGGAGCATCTAGGGGCAAGTACTGCTCCATTGAAGGCCCTGAGGCAGGACCCACCCTGGTGTGTTGGAAGAACAGCTGTGACTGGAGGGGTGAGGGAGAGCGGGCGGTGATGCCCAGGGGTAAAGGGGAGGCAGGGCCAACCACACACACAGGGCTTTTTTTCTGCGTGAGCTGCGAGGACTTTGAGCAAATGAGCGGCAGAGGCTGACACATCTTTAGAGACTCCCTCAGCCTGCTGTGTGAAGGGGAGGCTGAGGGGGCCATGGCAGATCCCACAAGAGCTATAATGGCAAGAATGGAGGCTTGGGTGGGGTAGCGCCGGAGATGGTAAGATCTGATGATGCCAGACGCTATTCTGGCTGTCAAGGCTTGGGCGGTGCCTGAAAATCACTCCAGGCGCTTCTCCTCTGTCCTGCCGAGGGACGGCCTGCGGGGGCCTTGCCCCTGGCGGGATGCACTAATCCTGGCTTCCTCTTTCTGTCCATAGGGTGTTCAAGAAGGCAAGCCCGAATGGAAAGGTGAGTCTGTAACAACCACACCCCAGCTCGTCCCTGGCCCCAAACTCTTGTCCTCTCTTGGGCGTTTCTATTGCCCATGCAGCACTCCCTGCACACCCCCATCTGTCCTTAGGAGCTGTCCACCACAGGGGGAGGGACCGCTCAGGAAACTTTCTGTCTGAGGGGGGGGCGGTACAACTCCCCGGGACTTGAGGGAGCCACTGCTCCAGGTTGAGACCCAGCCTTTCTCAGAGGGACTTCAGTACGAGTGTGATAATTAGACTGCCAAGGGCCTCGGGGGCACTGAGTCCCCTGGCGTGAGAGGCCCCTAGAGCCTCTCTGCTGAACCCTGGCATCACCTAGTTATCTGGAGCAGCTCCCAGGGCCTGTCTTGCTTTCTCTCTTTCCACAGGCCCCAGGCTCCATCCTGCTTTCCTTTCAGTTCAACAAATAGATATTACTGACATCATTCCTTCTCGGGTCCAGGCCAAAGTGGGGGGGACTGGGACAGGGCATACCAAGACAAATGAGGCACAGCCCATGCCACTCACAGCCAGATGGGGGAGGCAGACACAGAAACCCATCACTTCAACGTGAAGCGGCAGGGGTGAGATCAAGGGATGCCCAGGGGCTGAAGGGACCCAGCCTGGGCAGTCGGGAACGGCTTCTCTCTAAAAGGGATGAGTATCCAGGCGAGGCAGGGTGAAGAAGGGCATTCTAGGCATGAACACAACTCACAGGGAGTGTGGGAGCATCCACAGCAGTTGAACCAGAGTGCCAAGAGGGAGGCAGGGGGAGCGGGAGCTGAGGTGAGGCAGGTTGCAGGGTGTAGGAGCTTGGACTCGCGGCCTGGGCGGGCAAATAGCACCATGTTGCCCCCACGTCTCTCATCTGTGCCCGCAGCAGACCTCGCCAATCACTGTTCACCCTTTCCTGCTGAGCCAGGATTCCATCTTAGATGCCTTCTCCACCCAGAGCCCCAGGCAGCCCCCGATCTATCAGAGTTGGCATTTGGAATGAAACCCATTTGTCATCATACCTCTGGGCTCAGGAACCATTAGAGGGTTTTCAGATGGGAGTAGTAGCGTTAGATTTGCATTTTAGGATAACCAGTCTGGCTAAGGAGGGGAGAAAGGCCTCCAGTCCAGAGCATGTGAGGCTGCCGGCAGCAGGCCACAGAGGGGGCTGGTGTGTCTGGTGCGTCGTCCAGGCAACCGAGGCTGTGGGGAGGAGGAGGGCTGGACTGAGAGAGATGATGGAGGGAGGGGGCCCAGCGGGATGCAGGGACTGTGCAGGAACAGGAAGTGTCTTGGATGACACTGTGGATTCTAGAATCTCCCACTTGGGAGGTTCTTCCCTGCAGGCTGGCTACCTAGCAGGACACTGGCTCCCTGTTCCTCCTTTGCCTCGGAAAACCAGTCCTAGCATGAGTGGACCCCGGCCAGACTGCAGTGAGGAGCACAGAGCTCAGGCTTGGGCGCCTTCGGCCCCGCCCCGGGTTGCCCTTGCTGTCTCAGAGATGCGCCCAGCGCTCCCGGCAGCAGACTTCTTTGCTGCTGCCGGTCTACTCTCAGTGGCGCTTGCTGTGAAGATCTCAGGCCTCAGTGTCCTCATCTGTAAAATGGGAACAGTAACAAGTGCTTCAGAGGGGTTTAGGCTAAATAGGTGCTTTCAGAATCGTACAAGGGTTTGTTTGTATCAGCGTTGGAGCTCAGGTCCAAGTCCAGTTCAGACTTTGATGTGGGTCTGGGTTGGGGTTTAGCAGCTGCAGCGGCAGTTCCCAGGGTTTCCTCCAGAGCAAGGGCCAGTGGCTTTTCAGGGATGTGTCCTCCAGGCCCACAGCTGCTAACACTGCCTGT
Source organism: Neomonachus schauinslandi (assembly GCF_002201575.2). Taxonomy (NCBI): domain Eukaryota; kingdom Metazoa; phylum Chordata; class Mammalia; order Carnivora; family Phocidae; genus Neomonachus; species Neomonachus schauinslandi. The sequence goes on along the minus strand of NC_058413.1, from coordinate 54,917,765 downwards.
GCCTCTCCTCCCCAGCTCACGGTCTATCTGGGAAAGCGGGACTTTGTGGACCACATCGACCTCGTGGACCCTGTGGGTGAGTCCCTGTAGGCTACGGGGTAAGGTGGGGAGAGGTGGGGCTGACCTGGCCCCTCCTAGAGAAGGGAATGTTAAAGCCACACGGGAATAGCCCCCAGGTCTCCAGAGGGGCCTGGTGCCAAGAACAGGGTGTGTGTGGCTTCCTGTGACAGTCGGCAGACATCTACCACGGTTACTGAGCAGCTCCTCGGCTCTCAGTGAGGACCACGTGAGGGGAAAGTGGGGGGGATTGAGGGGAGAAGCTGGGAAGGAGGAGGGTGAGCAGCCACCAGAGTGAGGCTTATTACGTATCAGACACTGGGGTAGCTCCGTTATGATCCCTGCTTTCCGCTGAGGAGAATGAGGCGCAGAGAGGTTAAGTGACTTTCTCCAGGTCACAGAGCCAGTGGGTTGAGGAGCCTGGATTCAAACCCCGGGCAGCCTGGCTCCACAGAACCTTTGTTCTGCTGCATCCTGATGAAAAGGTGGGAGGTGGGAAGAAAACCTTGGGGCTTATGAATGGGGTCTGTCCTCACCCACATGGGGTTCTCAGCAGAGGCAGGATTGCGGCTAAAGTCACCTTTCAAAGTCTTACTCTAGCTGAAGGTTTCTCAGCCTCGGCACTCTTGACATTTTGGGCTAGATAATTCTTTGTTGGTGGGGCTGTCCTGTGTATTGTATGTTGGGTAGCAGTATCCCTGGCCTCTATCCGTTAGACCTTAGGACTACCCCCCCATCCCAGCAGGATGATCAACAATGTTTTTGGACATTGCCAGATTTCCCCTGGAAGGCACAGTCACCCCTGGTTAGGATTCTAAGAACCATAGCTCTCGTTAGAAGAGCCTGACCTCACTGCCTCTTCCCACAGCTGTTGGAGGGAGGGAGGCCCAGAATTATCCCTGTTTCACATATGGGGACAGTGAGGCCCAGAGAGGCTAAATGATTTCAGAGGGACAAGAACAAACCAAAGTGAGGCCAAAGGAGGTGACCGATTGGGAGGATGGACACTGGAAAATGCCTGAGGCCAAGTCCAGGTGAAGAAACCAGATGTGTCGCATGGGGAACATTCACAGAGAATGTGGCCTCTGTTACGTATCCCTGGGAGTTGTCCCGGGGCCAGAGGGCGGAAGGGAGCATGCAGCTCCAGAGCTGAGGTGGGAGGAGAGAGAGCATAGCCAGCAGGTTTTGGTTTGCTGGGAGGAAGACCTTTATGACAGTGGGGGCAGCAGAACTGGGAAGTCCCTGGGGCCCCTCTGCTGAGGGGGTGTGCGCAGGGCTGTGGCCTGCAGAGAGGTCAGCTCCCCATTAGGCCCTCCCTTCCTGGCCTGGAGTAGGACGACCCTGCCTTTCCTCCCCTGTGCTGTCTGGGAACACTGGCTCAGTGTCCCCTCTGCCATCTGCATCTCCTCCCTGAGCTGGCCTCTTGGAGGCAGTGAGCAAGCATCCCAGGGTTTGGCTGGCCTGCTACAAGGCACAGTTTCCAGCAGACTGTCTGGGGCCAGGGCTGGCCCTACCCATTGGCCTATTAAGGACCGAAGTGGGGGTGGCACCGAGGCTGGGCGCAGGGCAGGAACAGGAGGGAACCGGCTCCCCCAGGGCACACACCCTGGGACTGTTCAGTCAGTGTTCATGGAGCCCCTACTTTGAGCCAGGCCCTGTGCTGGGCCCTGGGGATCTCGGAGAGCTCTGGGGCACTGTCCAGAGTTGATCAAATGACCCACAGAGAGAAATACCTTCCCCATCGCGACATTGAGCTGATTATGAATTCCCAATGCATAACTATCCCCCATGGTTCCCTGTTAGGCTCCAGGGCAAGTCCGAGCCCCCAGCCTTGCAGACAGGACACTGCAGGTCAGGCCTGGCCCTGCTTCCTCCACCACCCCCAGCATGTGCTCTCCCAAGCCTCAGAGCCACACCCTTCCCCCTGTCCACTTTGTGCTGCCCCGTGGTCATCCAACTGGTGACCCTTACATGCCCTTTAAGACCTGACTCCTGCTTCCATCCCCTAGGAAGCCTTTCCTGACACCCCTAGTTGGGGGGGTGCCCTCTCCCCGGATTTTGAACAGAGCCCCTGGTGCTCAGGCGCAGAGGAAACACCCACAGCAGAAGGAGGGAAGATGGGCAGGTTTGGGGATGGGCTGGACATTCCCCTGACCAGGTATCCCTTGGGCCTGCCTGGGACTGGATAGGACCAGGAGCCTTTCGACACTCCCTTCTAGATGTGGCCCCTGAGATTCCCTGAGAGCTTGCTGTGCAGGCAGCATGGGGGGAGGGTGGCAGTGGGCGAGAGTTGGGGAGCGACAATTTTGCTTGTTCCTTGGGTGTGGCTGGGTGAAGTTTGGCCAGAGGTGACTGGGGATGTCAGGCAAGGAGGTGACCCCTGAGCCTGTGTTTCTGGCCTTCTGGGGTCCTGTGGGGAGAAAAATGTCCTTTGCGTCCAGCTGGTCTCTGCACTGCCGCGGCCAGGCCTGGGGACATTCTCTGTGGGATCACAGGAACCGGGCACCGTCTCAGCTTTAAACATATTAACTCAGTCTTCACAGGAGCCCTGGGAGGTCGGTTCTATGGGATCGCAACTCCTGATGGCAAATCCCAAATCCAAGAACCTCTAGAAGTCTAAACTTGCTCATAAGTTTGATGTGGGATTCATTCAATGGCAAAACCTGACTTCAACTGATAGGAAGCTCTTGGTGAAAATATTCATGTTTCCCTGCAGCGGTGTTAATGGGTTTGATCCCAGATCCTGCAGAGGGTGTGACGGAATATATGGAGGATGCACCACATGGCCTTTCCACAATTCAGAACCTCTAAATTTTAAAGTACACCTGATCGTAGGGGTTTCGGACCCATATTGTCGTTCTTATGAACAGGGAAGAAACAGAGAAGTAACGTGCCCCAAGTCACCAGCTGGGCCCGTAAAGCCAGCCTCCGGGTAGGGGGTGGGGCATGGCAGTGCCCTCCGCTGGGTGCTGGCCTCCCCATTTCTCTCATGAGGCTTTTCAACAGCCAGATGGTTAGGTTTGGATTTGGCTTGGTGTTTGGGGCTCAGGAATTTGAGAGGTCAAGCTGGGAGGGTCTGCTTACTCTCTGTCCTTCTTCCAGATGGTGTGGTCCTGGTGGATCCTGAGTATCTCAAGGAGAGGAGAGGTGAGGTGGTGGTCCCCACCTCTGGCCTGTGAAGGGGCCTCCTATTCCCCACCAAACTCTAGCCCAAGGCCTCCCTGAGGCTCAGGCAGAACATCAACTAATTCTACGGCCTTTCTCTGCCCAGCCCCACTGGCTCTTCCCTTTGCAGCCCCAATGAACATCAGAGCAGGTGCCCTGGCCTCTTCCGGCCTGGGTAGCCCACCCATGCCCATTTTAGGGGAACCTTGTCAGTGCCCCGGGCACTCTCACATCAATATAAATGACTTTTGCAAGGCCGGGGATGCCCATTAGGGCAGGGATTAGGGTCTCATTACAGAAGAGAAAACTGAATCCCAGGGAGGTGAAGGAATTGTCCAGGATCCACAGGGAGACACGGGGTGGGGGTTGGGCTAGGACAAGACCCCATGCCTTCCAGACCCCATTCAGCACTTATGTCCCCCTCCCTCTGCTCTCTCCAGCCACATCCCTTTCCCAGTCCCACCCCCATTCCCCTCCAATCCTGTAAGCCTACCCCAGCCCTCACCAACCCTGTCAGACGTCTCCTGTGCTCCTGCACAGTCCACTGGCCAGAGCCGGGGCGGGGGGGGGGTCAGGGTGGGGAAGGACAGAACTCACCCAGCCGTCAGCTCCCATCTCCCCCACCCCGAGGCCAGGCCTGAGTGGCTCTCCCAGGGACCCAGTCCCCCCATCCCCAGGGCAGCACAGTCCTCCCTGCAGCAGCTTTGGGACAGACCTGGGAGCTCCAGTTGAGCTAATCCCAGGGCTCAGCTGGTGCTCTGGGGGGGGCTTGTTCGCTGCCCTCCTGGGCCCATCCTCAGCGCCCCCTGTTCCCACAGTCTATGTGACACTGACCTGCGCCTTCCGCTATGGCCGGGAGGACCTGGACGTCCTGGGCCTGACCTTCCGCAAGGACCTGTTTGTGGCCAACGTGCAGTCCTTCCCGCCGGCCCCTGAGGACAAGAAGGCCCTGACGCGGCTGCAGGAGCGCCTCATCAAGAAGCTGGGCGAGCACGCCTATCCTTTCACCTTTGAGGTTAGGGACGGCCGGCCGCGCCCGCCGTGGGAAGCCCTGTGGGCAGGCACATGGGGGCAGCACTCAGTTTCTCAGTGTACCCTGGGACCTGGGGCACGGTCACTGATCCTGCCTGGTCAGTGTCTCTTCTCCGGCCACTGCAGGGTTGCACCTCACCTCTGAGCTCCTCCTTGGACGCTCCGGAGTCCAGCTCATCGGTGGGAGAGAGCAGGCTGGGGAGAGGCTGCAGAGAAAGAAGGAGCCCTGTCTTGCCCCGGAGTCCTTACGGGACTGTCTCCTCCCTCAGACCAGCTGCCCACAGGCCTGGCTTCTCCAGCCCGGCTCCAGCCCACCTCATAAACAAGGGGTGGCACGTAGTGATTTCCCTGCTCTGCCACTTTCCCAAATGGAAAGGCTCCCAGATGCTGGATTTTAAAATTTCCTGTTTCTCAGACTCTGATTCTGTAATTCAGTGAAATCCGCTGGCTTTCTGGGAAGCTAGAGAAAGAGAGAGGATAGAGTCATCCTGTCCAGAGTAGATGTATCGCTTTCCTATGACTACTCTAACAAGCCACTGCCAACCTGGTGGGAATGAAACAGGAGCGTGAAAACACACATGGATGATCTTACAGTTTCAGAGGTTAGAAATCAAACACAGGTCGCACTGGGCTAAAATCAAGACGTCCGCAGGACTGTATTTGTTCTGGAGGCTCTAGGCCCTGCCCTTTCCAGCTTCTAGAGACCACTCCTGTTCCTTGGCTGGTCGCCTACCCCTCTATCTTCCAAGTCCACAGCGGCCAGCCAGTCTCTCTCCCAGCCCACCACTCTGACGCGGACTCTTCTGCTTCTTGCTTTCCCTGCTAAGGTCCCTTGTGGTTACGTCGGGCACACCCGGATAATCCCAGATACTCTCCCCATCTCAAGATCCTTGACTTAATCACACCTCTAAAGTCCCCTTTGCCATGTAAGCTAACAGGCACAGGTTCTGGGGATTCGGATGTGGGCATCTTTTGGCGGGGGGGGGCCTCTTGTTCTGTCTACCACAAGCCAGGCACAACCCTTTAGACAAAGAAAAGCACTGACATCCTTGGCTTTGCTGGAGGGGCTTCTGGCCCAATGTGGGGCATCCTTGGCGTGGTCTGATGGGGGAGACATGGTCTGTCCTCTGGAGCCCCAGGTCTGATAGAAGAGACATGGCCTGTTGCTAAGGGGCCCCTGGTCTGAAGAACGTGTGTGGGGGTGGTGGGTGGGCAATATGGGGAGGTCAGGGATCAATGTGACAGGAGACCTATTCTGTCTGTACTCTTAACAGATCCCTCCGAACCTCCCGTGCTCTGTGACATTGCAGCCGGGGCCTGAAGACACAGGGAAGGTGGGTCACCTCTCTGGGAGCATCTCTCTGGGTATAGGACATTTGTATCCCTAGGGCCCTGGCTTTCTCTCTGAGAGCTGCCGGAACCCTCTGTGTGGAAGCCTCCTTGTGTCTAGGCCACTTCAATACCGCCCCAGATAAGCAGTCTCTTTTCTTTCTTTCTTTCTTTTTTTTTTTTTAAAGATTTTATTTATTTATTAGAGAGCGCATGCACGAGAGAGAGTGTGAGAGAGAACAAAAGCAGAGGGAGAGGGAGAAGCAGACTCCCTGCTGAGCAGGGAGCCCGACACACGGGGCTCGACACACGGGGCTCAATCCCAGGACCCTGGGATCATAGCCTAAGCTGAAAGCAGATGCTCAACCAACTGAGCCACCCAGGCGCCCCAAGCAGTCTCTGTTCATACAGGGCAGCCCAGAGGGTGTCATCCTCACCGCCCCCCTCCAGCATTCACTTATGTGCAGTCTCTCCTGGGCTGCTTGTTGGCTGCAGCGAAACCAAAATGTTCTCTGGACTACTACCTGGCCTCACAGCCTTGCATGGGGGTGCACTCATTGTGGTTTCACAAGTGAGGAAACTGAGGTTCTGAGAAAAGTGACACCCCTAGTGTCACAGCCCCCAGATCTGAGCCCCCGTTTCCTCATCTGCAAAATGGGGACAATAGGATGAGCCGCCTCGTGTGGTTGAGAGGGTGGACTGAGACACTGAAGCACTGTAGGGTCTACACACAGTACGTGCCCCCCAAACAGGGTTGCGGAGGCATCCGTTGTTATTTCCGTGTGGCTGCCTCCATGAGGACAGCCGGCCAGACCAGGCAGGGGTCCAGAGGGTGGAGCCCAGTTCAGGCAGTTCAGCCCATCCAGCGTTGGGGGAGCTGGGAGAGCTCTGTGGGAAGGTCAGGTTGGGGAGGCAGCCACCCCCAGAGGCAGCACAGCACTGGGGCTGAGCACTGGGTCCTGAGTCAGGTGGGGGGTGGGGGCGAGGGGCGGGTTTGGGAGTTTGGTGTTCCTATCCAGCGTCCTCGTTTGTAAAATGAGAGGGTGGGATGGCTGTGCTGTGGGGACCCCGCCCTCTCCAGGACCCTGTGGTCAGCAGCCCCTTCCCCTCAGGCCTGTGGTGTGGACTATGAAGTCAAAGCCTTCTGTGCCGAGAACCTGGAGGAGAAGATCCACAAGCGGTGAGGAGGGCGCAGCTTCCGCTGGGTGTGTGGGCTGCCTGCCGGCCGAGGGAGGGAGACAGGGCCAGCGAAGTCTGAAGAAGAGATAAGTAACAATACCTGGAAGTGTGCGAGGAGGGGCCGCACATTCCAGCCTCAGGAACTCCAAGAAGGGCACTCTGGAAGGCTGGCCAGTCATGGAGGGGTTTTGGAGGGTTTCCTGGGGCAGGTGGCTCAATGGCCCCGGCTCGGGCCTCAGCGTTTCTCCCTTTACGTGGCCGTACCTGCCTCCTCCATCTCCCTGCCTCTAGGCTTGCCCCGCCAGACTGCATGTCGTTTTATTTTGGAAAGAAACAAAATTCAGATCGTTTTTAACAGTGAGCAAGATTTTTCCCAGCCATCCTGGACTCCCCACCTCCCCTTTCTCCTCCTGGGAGGCCATTAGCAGCAGGTGGTGGTTGGGGCTGGCTGGAGGCAGGAGTGGTGATGGGATCAGTGGAAGCTTCTCAGCAAGGGAGGGAAGTGGAGTCAGCGAAGCCCCCCCTCCCTGGGGAGAGACAGGGGGAGGGTCAGCCCACATGTCCAAGAAGGTTTCGTTCTCCTGGAGAGGCAGAGAGCCCTGGGCAGACAGGCCAGGTTAGCAGCCAGAAACAGCTGGCCCTGACTTCTGAGATGGACTGCCCAGCCCTGCTCTCACGCCTGCTCCTCCTCAAGGCAAGCCCTGCCCTTCCCCCTGGCGAGGCTGGCCTCAGCGCCCCCAGCTCTGATGCACCCTGCGTCCCCAGGCCGCAATCCTCCCGGAGGCTGGCTGAGGGAGGGCGCTGCAACTTCTTAGGGAGTGAGCTGAGTTTGCCACCTGGTGGCTGACGCGTGTATTGCGGGCATCTCCATCTCCAGCAGGGCCAACTCTAGGGTGTGGGGAGATAGGACCCTCCCTTGCTTTTCTGTCTTCCTTTTCTTCTTAAGACCTGAGACCAGGGGAAAGAAGGGTGGGGGGGTTGGGGGCTTTTGAAGGAGGCCTGACCAAAGCAAGGAAGAGAAACAACACTGAGGGCCACCGCCTTCACCCCACCCCAGTGGAACATTTTAAGTCTACACCAAAGTTACTACTAATAATGATACAGCAACTATCATTTATCAAGGCCCTATTAAGGAACAGACACTGTTCAGAGTGATGAACATGTACGAGCTAATTTAATCCTCTTAGCAACCCTGGGAGGGAGGTGTTACTATTGTTACCGTTTTACAGATGAGGAGACTGAGACCCAGAGGTGAATTTACTCAAGGGCATATAGTTAGTAAGGGGAGAACTGAGGCCTTAAGCCTGGCTGTCCGGTTCCAGGGAGTGGAACAGGGATGCCGGGACACCCAGCATGCCACAGACACTGCCTTGCCGGGTCCCATCCTCTCCCAATCTTGTGTCCTCGTTTCCTCCCTGAGCCCCTGTCACCTTCATTGAGCCCCATCTCATCTCTTGGCCTCCCATCTATTCACTGGGTCTCTGTCCTCTTCACTGACCTGCATCCCCCTGAATGAGCCCCCTCACTGAACCCCGTCACCTCTCTGAGCCCCCACTTCTTCACAGGGCCCCTCCGCATCTTTTGGTCGAATAGATATTTGGAAGGCATTTGTTATATGGCAGGCACTGTCATAGGTGGTGAGAACACAGCAGTGAACAATGTAGATAAAACTTTCTCTCCTTAAGGAGCTTACCACTATTAAGTGACCTAAGGGATGCAGGCAGTGAAACATAGTCTCTTTCTTGCCATCCTGCTGGCTGCCAAGACACAGACCCAGTGAAGAACTGCCATGGGGGAGTTTGGCTCTGATGGGGTGGGAGTTCAGACCAGGAGAAGATCAAGTGAGCTGATCCAGGAAGGTTTCCTGGAAGAGGAGGTATTTAGCTGGGCCTTGAAGAAGGAAGCAAGTGAGGGCCAAAGTGGGAAGAGGGTATTGCAGGCGAGGGCCCAGTGCAAGCGAAGCTGCAGAGACGGGACTAGATAGACCATCAAGGTGACAGTGAGGAAGTGGGGGTGGCTGCAGACACAACAGGAGAGGATGGGGTGGGGCCAGGTGGTGACAAGGCCCCTGTGTCCACCTCTACAGTTTAGACTGGATTTGAAGGCCACGGAGAGCCATGGCTGTCTCCTGAGCAGGAAAGGGAGGATTACAAAGGAAGGGGATGGAGACAGGTGACTCTGGCTATCTTTTGCTCTGCCCATCTCCATTAGGAATTCCGTGCGCCTGGTTATCAGGAAGGTTCAGTATGCCCCGGAGAGGCCTGGCCCCCAGCCCACAGCTGAGACCACCAGGCAGTTCCTCATGTCGGACAAGCCCTTGCATCTAGAGGCTTCCCTGGATAAGGAGGTAGGAGGCTTGGACTTGGCAGGGGGTGGGGGCTGCTCTCTGGGGGCTGGGACCTCCCTGCCAGCTCTCTTATAGTCACTAGGACTCCTGGGGTAGGAGCTTCTGCCCCCAGTCCTAAGACCATAGGGTTCAGGGAATCTGAGACCTCCCTTGAGGGATTTGGGAAGCCTTGGGGGCCAAAAGGAGTGGCAAAGTGGGGCATGAGCCTGAAGGATGCGATCGACTTAGGAGTCAGTGTACTTCCTGAAGGGACGTGGGTCCTGGCTATCTTCCCGCACCCCTGGCCCCCTTTGAAGTGTGGGCATGCCTCTGTCTCTGGGGACAGCTGAGGGTAAGTGCCGGCGGCAAGAGGATTCGGAGCCTGTTCCCTCAGTGAGCCGGACAGCCCTTCCCCCCCTTTCTCCTGCTTCTTCCAGACCCTCTTGAGTCTAGAATTCTGGCATCCAGAGCCAGTAGGGACTCGATACACCACCTAGTCCAAGTCCTTCATTGAACAGAGGGGGAGACCGAGGCTTAGGTAACCTGTCCAAGCTCACGCTACTCTCATCCTCTTCATCATTGTTATTACTATTGTTGTCATTATTTCTGGTGACCAGGTCAGGACTGGAGCCCAGGAATATCACCTTCTAATTCAGTTATATTTCAAAATCCCACCAAGGCACTGGTCTAATGTGCCCAGTGCCTTAGCATCAGTGGGAAGTGGCTGAGGAACTTGAGGCCAATGTCAGAGTGGTCAAAGTCTGGGGAACTCCAGGAGATGGGTGTGGGGCCTCTTCTCCCTCCCTCTCTCTAGAGCCTTAGTACCCTCCGGTCCAACCCTTCTCCCTTCTTCTGCCTCCCAGATCTATTACCACGGAGAACCCATCAGCGTTAATGTCCACGTCACCAACAACACCAACAAGACAGTGAAGAAGATCAAGATCTCGGGTACCCTGGGCAGAGGGCCAACCCAGGGGACGGGCAAGAAGGAATCCTGCCAAGGGTTGGGGGTAGCTGAAGGCTCTCCCCTTGTTAACAGCCTTGTGGATAACTACTGGCCTGCAGGGAAGCCCCGGGGCCTCCTCTTAGCCAAAAGGGAAGTCTTTTGAGGCTAGTAACACAGGCTGCTCATTGGTCAGGTAATGAGTTTACTGCGCAAGCCGCCTACTCTTAGGTTCTTTGGGGGTTCTGGGCAAAGCTGTCCCTAAGGGAGAGTTTTGGTGATGGAAGGGAATGGGTGTGTTTGGGCTATCCTTTGAGTGGCAGACGGGGGTGGTCTCTTGAAGAATCCCCCAGAGCACTCTGGCCATTCCCGGGGCTGAACATCCCCAACTTGAGGGAGCCTGGGATGCCTGGGAGTGGGAGCCCAAGGCTCACACCACCTTGTCTCCCTCTTCCTCCCAGTGCGTCAGTATGCGGACATCTGCCTTTTTAACACAGCCCAGTACAAGTGCCCTGTGGCCATGGAAGAGGCCGAGTAAGTGAGCGCAAGCCCAGCCGTGGATGTGTGGGACTGGGTGGGGAAAAGAGAAGCCCTGGCTGCAGTTACAGATGCACATGGTTCTTTTCCTCCTGGCAGAGGGCTGGGCCTCGGACTTCCTGGCCACTTACCGTAGATGATCCCAAACAGCCTTTTAGAAAACATCCACTTGCTTTAGATACAAGAAAATGCATGCTACAGTCAAGGGAAAGACCCACTCAAACTAGAATGACAGAATGAGAGCTAATGAATCGAAGGGGACCGGGGTCGTAATTACACTGTGCCAGAAACCTAGATTAAAGAGCAGATTTTGCTCTGAGCTTCCTGGCAGCCTAGGCAAAGAGGGAAAGGCACTAGGTACATAGCTTTTCTTGTTTGATAAAAGAATAATCCAGCTCATTGGGTAAAAGGCGTTGTATGTGCAAAGGTAGAGAGTAATTATATTTAAAAAATCTAGGTTTGAGGGTAGCTACTGTGGTTGAGCATGGAATTTTTGTCTCGAGTTTGTTAGCAGCTAAGGCAAGAGAAGAGATCTCAAATGAAACATCTTTTCTCACATAAAGGAAGTAGATGCTCCCGTTAGAAGACACATCTGTTGTTGTTGTTGTTGTTGTTGTTTCCTGGCCCTGCCTCCTTTTGGGAGGCAAGTGCATTTGGTGTAATTATTCATGTATACATGTTTATGGACATCTAATAGCACTCAGTATTTTGGAAAGTTACAAACGTGTTTTCAATGTTACTCTGTGGTCTCTGAACTGTTCTGGCTGGCCTGGGGGTGACGGCTGGGAGGTTGCCTCTGGGGCATGTTTCCACACCCGTCTCCCTTCTTCCCAGTGACACCGTGGCCCCCAGTTCAACCTTCTGCAAGGTTTACACACTCACGCCCTTCCTGGCCAACAACCGAGAGAAGCGGGGCCTTGCCCTGGACGGGAAGCTCAAGCATGAAGACACAAACCTGGCCTCCAGCACCCTGTGAGGACCCACCCGCCCTCCTCCTTGCCCCCCCGGGGTGTCCACACCCACCTTTCCCACCAGTGCCAGTCCATGTGGTGGTCACCCTCTCTGCAAGCATGGTCCCTGGCCTGTCCTCAGGAGCTTGAACTGTAGGGGAACTGTCCCCTTACTCTTACCGCTATCCAGGGCTGACCCAGAGAGCCAGATCAGCACCTAGACCCAGCTCCCTCTGTCAGTGCTGGGCTCTGCTGGCTTGCCCAGGGGAGAGCAACCCGGAGAGGCTTCCTGCAGGAGGCAGCAGCTCCTGACCTAGTGTCTTGAGTCAGATGGGGTGTGTCCCTGAGGCAGAGCAAGGCTGGAAGGAAAGGAGGGGCTTCGGCGGGAAAGGATGAATCAGGAGGTGGATGGGGAGTCTGGGGAGATGTGGACAGTGAGCTGGGCTAAACCAGATGTTGGTGTGCCCCTTAAAGGGATCCCTGGGCCATATGATCACTCCTGCCTCGTGGTCATCACTGACTCAGAGGCTGCCCTGCCCTCATGGAGACCTGGGGTGTGGGGAACTGGTCTCACCCTACCTGCTGAGGTCTGGCCCTTCGGTGGGGCTTTGGCCTGCCTCTGCAGCACCCCTGCCCCTGACTCCCAACGTGGGCCCTGTGCTCCAGCCACACGGTTGTTCACAGGCACGCTAGCCGCTCGCCTCTGAGCCTTTGCCCTCTTCTTCCAGCCTCTGAGCCTTTGCCCTCTTCTTCCAGCCTGGTCAAATCCTACCTGTCTTCAAGACTTGGTTGAGGGGCCGCCTCCTGCAGGGTCTTCCCCAATACCTCCTCCCCTGCCTTGCCAACCGTCCTCTCCCTCTCTGATCTCCCTGTCCAGTCCTTTGTGCCCCACGGGTTGCTGAGTAGTGGGAGAGGTAGCATCCATCCATCCAAGGGCAGAAAGAGCGCACCCCTCCCCAAGCTGCTGGGACTCAGGCCCAGGGAAGAAAGGGGCTTATCAGGTGTGCCCGGCAAGTGAATTTCACGGCCAGATAGGGGACCCAGGGCTCCAGGTTCCCACCCACTCAGGGCAAAGCTTCCCATTCTCATATCCTGGGCTCCGTTTGTACATGGTGGCTGAGTGGCCCAGGAGAGGGACGGATGGCCACTGCCCCCACTGCACCCCACCCCTGCCGTGTCTCTTCCACCCAGCGATCGTCCGTGAACCTGTTTCCCTATGTCACCTTGCAGGTTGAGGGAAGGAGCCAACCGGGAGATCCTGGGCATCATTGTTTCCTACAAAGTGAAAGTGAAGCTGGTGGTATCTCGGGGCGGGTGAGTGTTCTAGCCCAGCCCAAGACTCCAAAGTGCAGAAGGGGGTGTCCCAGACCACCTGCAGCCCACTGCCCCATTCTGCCTGTTTGCTGGACCTTTTTAGCTGCATCCACCAAGAGGGTAAACCAAGCTTGAGGACTTCCCATTCCTTCTCTTCCTCCTTCGTGTTCCTTTTCCTCCTCCTCTGCCCTCTTTCCCTTGCCCACTTCAGAGGCTTTTGATCCCTCCCCTGACCTTTCCATGTCTCTCTCTCCTTCCACCCCTTCTCGTCTTCCCTATCCCTGTCTGGGCACATGGGGTTGTTGCGAGGGGGAAGCTTCCTCAGAATCTATGCTGTGGGGTCTCCAGAGGGTTCTGTCCCCTCATCATGCCCATGCTGATCTGCTGAGGAAATGGCTAAAAGGGGCTCAGAATCGCAGAGCTGGATTAGGGGTGTTCTGAATTTTCCCACTTTACAGATGGGGAAGCAGAGGCCCAAACCGTTCTCCAAACATTTCCTGAAATCTCCTCCCCTAACCTCAGGTCATCGGCTGGGTGCTGGGGTCACTGCAGTGGACCAGACATATTCCCTCCATGGAGCATAGTCTGTGCCCCACCTCCAAAGGTGGGGGCTCAGAACAGCTTTTCCCCACAGATGGGGCCTGCATGTTGTCATAAACCTAGAATTTGGATTTCTAATTTGTCACAGGGCTTTTTGTCTGACTCATAGATTTCTATGAAAAGATTTGCAAGCTAATAGCATTAGACATTAGAACAATGCCCTACGTAGGTGGTAGTATCCAATACTGACTGCGTATTATAGGACATCTCAGACTTGCAAATCCCAAATCCCGTGTCCTGTGACTCTGCAGGACCCACAGTCTGCCTCGAACTCTTCCTTGAGGAATCCTCGGTGAATCCCAAACTGATTTCTCTTGCCATCAGAGAGGCCTCCCCAGTGCAGGCCACACAGGGCTCAGCTGTCATGTCTCCTTTGCAGAGGAGGATCCTGGGGGCTCAGCGAGGTCTCCGCGAGGGGGTTTGGCTGAACTGGGCCTGGATTTCAGTCCCCCAGGCAAGGCTAATGCCATTTTTCTGTATCTCTGAATGAGAGGTCACAGCCACACAGAGGTGGGTGGGAGCTCGTCTCAGGGTCTGTCCTACCCCTGCAGGCAGCGAGGTGGTAAATGAACATGCTTTCTGTTTTCTTCCTCTCTGAACTCTCTCCTGACCATCTCTCCCGCCTCCTCTGACCCACCCAGCCTGTTGGGAGACCTTGCATCCAGGTAAAGCCCCTCCCTTCAACCGGATCCACCCACCTTCCCGAAAGGTCCAGAGACCACTGGGCTGACCGTCTAGAATTGTAGGGCACTGGGTTGGAAGTCTTAGCAGTCACTTTCGATGGCCAGGCTCAGGCATATATGTGCTGGGACTAGAATCCTCTCCAGAGGGACTAGGGAGATGCAGTTTCTCCTTTAAAAAACCTTGCCCTGTTCTTCTGTTCCACCCAAGTGACAGGAACCTTTGCAGACAACAAAGTCAGCTTCCTGGATCTGGGGGAATAGCGCCCCCCCCAACCCCAAAGTCTGCTGTTTTGGAGAAATGCAGGCTTCATGGCTTCCAGACTTGTACAGTAATGAGAATTAACTGCTGGCCATATGTTGCTAGGGAGAGGTCCTGCGGAGATCTGCTCTTGTACACAAGGTCCCTTGTAGCCAGCTGGATCCATGCACCTTCCAAAACAGGCACGGGCAGTGGTTTTGCCTCCTCCTGTCACAAGGTGGCAGTAGTGTTCATCCCGGGAAATCAGGCTATTTGGAGAGGTGAAATTAATTCAATTGAGTTCAGTTCAATATAATTCAGTAAAGATTTCTGGAATCCAGATTTGTGCCCAGCCTTGTGCTGCAATGCTGAGGTCCCAGGGAAGAATCAGACCTACCCCCTGCCCTTGATCACTCATGGCCTGCTGGAAGGTTAATGTCCAGATTCTTCCATCCATATGCTGTATGGCTTTCACAAAGGTTGGCAAACTCATTCTTCCCTTCTGTTAGTTTACTCTTCCAAGTGAACCTGGAAAAGCAATCCCCTTTGCAAGCAAAAAGCAAAAAAAAAAAAAGCCAAATTGTTTCGATAACCTATGAATCCCCCATGTCCCCATTGAGGGGAAGTAAAGATTGATTCTGGCAGGTGCAAGTTTCACAGTTCAATCAAACCTTTTACCTACATCATCTCCTAGAAGTTAAGTATTGTTATCCCCATTTTCCAGATGAGCTCAGTGAGACCTGAGGATGTAAAAGTGTCCCCCCAGACAGTGCTGGGCCTGGCAACAGACCTTTCTGGTTGCATAGCCTCTGTCCCTGCCTGCTCTGTTCTCCTCTCCCTTCCCCCCTGCCACCTGGGCCCGGGGCAGCAAGTCTGTAAGATGAGGTGCTCACAGTTGGCAGGGCTTCACCCCAAGCTGAGAGGAGGAGCTTTCGTGGCTGCTTCTCTAGGAGTGGAGAGCAGACGATGAGTAGGAATCACCTCTTCAATTCAGAGCTGTTGTCACTCAGTGGTTGAGGATGTGAATTATGGAGTCAGAATCCTATCTCTCACTTCCAAAAAAAAAAAAAAAAAGAATCCTGTCTCTCACATCCCATTAATAGTTGTGTGGCCTTGTGTAATGTATATTTCCCCCTTGTGCCTCAGTTTCCTAGTCTGTACATATGGTATAATAATGGGATTGTTGTGGAGATTAAACAAGCTACTCTAGAATAGTCCTTAGCATGGAGTCAGCACCATGTCTGCTCTTGTTATTATTTTGCTCATCAGGGCCAAGGGGAGGGAAGTCCTGGTCAGAAGCACTGGCCTGTGTCAGCACCTCCCCTGTTCTTCCCCACCACCCAGACCCTCCATCCCTACAGGGCTTCAAGGAAGGCTCTAAGCACAATGTTGATAGCCCTGGGGCCTGCCCCCATACAACTTGAATTTGATTAAAATGACCTCAGCAGTGCATCATCCAGATGGCAGGGGGCTAGGGCCCCTGGAGCACTTTTACAAGAGCCTCATGGGGATGTTGGGAGGTGGGACTGAGTAGGGGGGAGGGGGAAAGGGCAGGAAGGAAGCCTGGAAGGGCAGTGTTAGGGAAGGCTGGGCTGGCTGTGGTGGTTTGAAGCCTGCGAGGTCCCGGGGCACCTCTGGAGCCACGCAGGAACCAATGTGCAGACTGCCCTGGGCAATTCTTTTCCCACCCCAAGCCTCTCAGCTCATGAGAATCCAGGGATCCTTATCAGGAAAAGGGAGGTTTCCATTTCTCTTGGGAGGTAGCAGAAAAGTCTTCTAATTCAACTCCTAGAGGGAGTAAGGTTCAGGGAGTGGCAGAACTGGGGCCTGAGTCCAGATTCCCTGCCTCAACTGAGAGCTACCTCCTCTGACCATAAAACCCTCCCCAGTCCTCAAACTGATAGGGCATTGAGTCTTCTAGCCTGAGACTGAGCTTGAGGCTCACTGGGTCTGGGTCTTGTTTCAGTGACGTGGCCGTGGAACTGCCCTTCACCCTAATGCACCCCAAGCCCAAAGAGGAACCCCCACATCGTGAAGGTAAGCAGGATCTGCGGGTCACTGGAGTGGGAGTTTCCAGGTTGTTGACCCCGTTCTCCACCAGCTGCTGTCTCTCCCCATCACCCCATCTCACTCTGGGTTAGCCTTCAGCCCAGGGTCGCTCTTTTTTCTCAGCACCCCAGGATCTTTTGTGAGGCCCACACTCCTCTATTTGCATCTGACTCCCCCAAGAGGCAGAGAGGTCTGACTCCTTTCTCCATGGGGAGGGAGGCTGGGAGTGGAGGGAACTCACTGGCCATGCTTGGAGCTCTTGTCTTGCGTCCAGGCATGGGGGAAAGGGCTGCACAGATACGATGGCCCCTGGACACATCTTAATGATTTTTCCAAGTGATACCAGATTGGTCATGTTTCCTTAAATCTAAGACTGTTTGAGTTGAAAGAGACAACACAATAGTCTGTGCCACAAAGAAAGAAAGATGTTCCCGCAATTAAACTATGAAATGCCATTGATTATGAAACATACCCAGGTTCAGAGATGTGAGAGTGAAAACAAAATAATCATGGTTGTCTTAACACTAAATGAAAGTCATGTATTTAAGGAAAGAATCTAGGTCATGCAGGAAACATGCCAAAGGAGCAGGGTCCAGAGTTTATTCTGTTCTTCTGGAGCTGCCACGGGCCTCTGGGGCCTCCTTGGACCCTCCCTGGACTCTCCTTCCTGCCTTTAGGATGATTTGGGGGTGTGTTCAAGATCAGGGACCAACCCTTCTTCCCCACTTCCCTTCTTCCTTAGCCCTCCCCATCTTAGTTTGGTTGCCCTAGCGTAGGGACCTGTGCCTACCTGCCCCCATGCCCACTCCCCACTAACCCACGGGCGTCCGCCCACCCTGTGTTTAGTTCCAGAGAACGAGGCGCCAGTAGATACCAATCTCATAGAACTTGACACAAAGTAAGCCAAACCCTGCCTGCAGACGTTTGGGGGGCGGGGGGCTGGGGCAGGGCAGGGCGGGGCGATGGGATCATTTGCATATATGCTTATTAACTCCTGAGGAACCGCTGGTCTAACCCGTTGCTGAGAGCTGCCTCTGCTCGCCTCTTCAGCAACCCGCTTGCCTGCATGTGACTTGAAGGACCCTCCGTGCCCGGTCCTCTTCCTCCTGCCTTGGTGGGGTCTGTCTTCCTCCCTCGTCCTTGCACGTCCGTCCGTCAGTCCGTTCGTCCATCCACAGCGCCTGCTCGGCTCTCACAGGGCTGGTTTGGTTCGGGGCCCTGGGCTGGGCTTTCTTGCCCTGCCCGCGCCCAGCCAGTGGAATCAGGCTGTGGGGTGGGGAAGGTTCTGGGGGCTCTTGTTGCTTCTGACTCCTGAGGACTGATGGAGATTTCCCTACAGTCAAAGGCCATCGCCTCACCGGACAGTGGCCAGAGGGGGAGGACCTAGGCTGACTTCATGAACCACCTCCAGAGCCAAGCAGCTTTCTCTTTCCAGCTCCAAATCCACCCTTTCCTTGTCCCCCAGGAGATATTTGGGATGTGGAGTCACAAGTCATCCCATGAGGATACCTCATGGGGCTGGCTGAATTCTGTGGGGCGGGGGACTTGGGTGGGCCTAAGTGTACATGTTATATGATAGAACAGAAATCACTGTTCTTAGAAGTCCTTCATCCTGAAACCCCACTCAGGCACCCCCTCTCCCCACCTACCCTTCCTCTGCCCTGCTATTCAGATTTGCTGCCCCCAGACCCCCCTCCTTTCCAAGATCCCTCAGGGTAGAGTGAGCTGACAGCTCCCTGGAGAAAGGGCATTCATGGTTTTCTCTTCCGCTAAGCCAAGCCCACACCGTCCTGTGCAGAAACAGGAATGCTTCCTGAGGGCGCTTCTTTGGGTGGGTGCTTAGGGTTTCTTGGGCCGGTTCTGGGGGATTCAGAATATGCTGTGAAACTACTGGTGGGCTGGCCTCCCATAGTAGGACTGAGTTCCTCTTCTGGCCCCAGCCCAGCTACACTGCACCTCCATCCCTATTTGATATCTCCCCCACCCCCAAATCCTCAAGAACCGGGTCACTCTCCAGCCCTTAGGCATTAGAGTCAAACTCGTGCATCCCTCTGGTATTTCCACAACTAGCTGGAGTCCGGATGTGACCAGTCCCACTGTCACCGAAGGGCATCTAGATGTGCCAGCCTGGCAGGCCTTTCTGCCCATGGTCAACCCCAGGGGCCGGCCTCTGAGTCCCATCTGACCCTCTGGATCAGCCTGCTCTCCCTGCCTGGCAAACACACCCCGTTTTCCTTGTCTTTCCCACCAGCGATGACGACATCGTGTTTGAGGACTTTGCCCGCCAGAGACTGAAAGGCATGAAGGATGACAAGGAGGAGGAGGAGGATGGTACTGGCTCGCCACAGCTCAACGACAGATAGACTGGGGCTGGCCCTCCCTCCGGGCAGCTCCAGGGCCACGCTCATGCACTAGGATGCTTATTTGTCTTCTTCCTGCCCTCGTTCCCCTCCCCCTTGTTCTTCTGGTTCCTACCAGGGGGCACCCAGTGGTCTTCCAGGTCACGGTGGTGAACCTCTGGCCTCAGGGTTGGCCCCACATCGCCATGCCAACAGGGCCCCAGGGATCACCTTCTCCCTCTTACCCCTCTTACGGGTCACCCCTCCAGCCCCTTCTCTTTTCCTGCTGACCCCCAGAAAGGCCATCTGGGCTCTGGCCTTGGGATTTGACTCGGGATGGCGAGCAGAACGGGGAGGGTGGGGCAGAGGGCTCAAGACACATGAGAGGGTGCCCGCGGCCCCAGGTGGCTGGCATAGCTCTGGCAGCTAAAAGATCACCGCACTGAGGGCCACCCTCTTCTGGCCGGGAGGGGCACACCTGTGGATAGATTCTCAGTACGTTTTTGCGGTCCGGACCCACCAAACACCTCTCCCCTTCCGCCCCTCCGTCCCCATCCTGTGTCCCTCTGTGTCTGACAGTGACATTGGTGAAGGTTCACAGACCCCAGGAGTAGAGAAAAGCCACTGGACTGACATTCTTACCAGCAGTTACCCAGTCTAAGGCAAGCTGTGGGAACAAGCCCAAGTCTGATTCAGTCCTATCAGGATGTAACATCCTAGCTACCTTGTATCTAATGTGTGTGTCTTCTCTATACACATGCACCGAGAGAGAAGGGCAGGGTCTTCACAAAGCGCCAACCTGCTGTATAGTGAGCCCAAGCTCCTGGGGGGGGGGGGGAGGTTCCTGAAGGGTGACCCTGAGAGATGGGGTTTGGGGGCAAGAAGATGAGCATCTGCTCTATTCCCTCCTCTGCAGACTTAACAGCAATCAGTGGTCCCCCGAGAAGTCAGGCTGGAGGTCCAGATGGGGCTGGGGACAACGCTACCCTACTACCTCCCCTCACAGTTCTCCAGGGCTGAGCTGGGCTGGCCCTGCAGGCTGGGAGAGCATGCTCGAGGCCGCCATGCCCACAGTCAAAGGGCCTCCTGCCCCAGGAGGTGGCATGGCCCATCAAGATGCCCTCCCCTAAAAGGAAGGGGGCTGCTGGGTAGCAAGGAACCCTTCATTTCCTTGGGGAGTTAATGACCCCCCAGTAGCTCCCAGTGTCATGGATGCCCAGTACCCATTGGCTGGTGTTGGTGTGATTGGGACCCGGGGCATTTTTAGGCAATGGGGCAGGCAGATGATGAGGTAGAAAGTGATAAAAGGTATTCGTTCTTGTCTGGCCTTTGATGCCCACTTACTGTATGACCTTAGGCAAGTTCCTTTCTCTCTCTGGGCCTCAGTTCTTCACCTAGAAGACCGAAGGGTTTGACCAGATGATCACAAAGGGACCTCCCAGCTCTGGCCTCCAAGAACTTGTAAACCTTAGAGCTTCTGGTATGACGGGTGGAGCCAGATCCAGACCATTGACTCTGGTCTGTCTGCCTCCAGAGGTGATTCACCGAGCCCCAGAGGTAGCAGGGCCATGGAGAGCTCCTAACCCACCCCTTCCCAGGACCTTCTTGGGCCGCTGGAGGGTCATCTGATGTCAAGCTGCAGCCATAGCTAGCGTGAGCTCCTTGACCATAGGGCTCGAGTATTCTAGAAGACCAAGTTTGGATTTGCTATGACAGGGCTTTGGGTACCTCACAGCTCCCTGTGGAGGCAGACCCCCTAAGATTCACCTTATACCCAAGCAAATATATTGCTTAGCAGGGCAAGTGGATCTCTCCTCCATCCCTGCTCCCTTTTATCTCTGTCTCATACTTGCCTGAAAAAGGAGACAACAAAATATTATGGGTACTCCACCCTTTTCAGTCCAGCCCCTCCTGGGGTGGGCTGGGTAACCATTATCCATGGCGAGAGTACCTAGTTCACAAGCCTGGCACTGCACCCCAGCCCTTCCCCTTCTGAATCTCATGAAGCTGCAATTCTAGGGAGCACTGCCCCATGTCAGGCCCAAGTCAGCTTGTGGCAGCCATACTTTCCTGGCCAGCTCTGGGGTCCTAGCTGTGGGTGCCCCCGGCATCCAGCCCCTACCAGAGCTTGCTGGCAGTTCACACCTCATTGGACAGCTGAAGAGTTGACGAAGGGCTGGAACACATGCCAAGCATATGCCCTCCAGTGTCTTCCTCTGGAACATTTAAGGCTGGTATGAGACCCTTTAGGATTTGGGGGATCACTCCCCTACAGACCAGCTTCTTCCTCCATCCCTCACCTGTGCACACAAAAGATTTGTCAGCCTGGTTCCTGGCTTCTTCACCTCAACACCACACTCACCCTTTTGGGTTTATCCCAGTGTTTGACTGAAATTTCTCCAGCCGCGGGAAGTATCATAGCCCCATCTAGACTTTTGCTCTTTGGGCCCAGGGCTGCAGAAGGGCAGCCCCTGTCCCCAGGAAGCTCCTGGTCAGGTGAAAGTTCTAGGGGGAAGGAATGGGGACCATTGCATTCAGGGCTCCTTGGCTCCTGCTAGTCCATATAGTGCCTTGATGTGAAGAAGAAACCGTGCCCCTTCCAGGTGGGTTCAGTCCATGTTAGAAGGCACAGCTTTGAGAAGGGCGCACAGCCTGGAGTTCAGCCCCACTTGCCCCAGTCAGTGCAGCACAGGCCAGTGTTTCCTTGGTCCTCTTCCTGAGAGAAAGACCCAGATCTTCTTTCAAAGCTTCCGGTTGGCTCCAGACCCCACCCCACTGGCAGCCCCCCAACCATGACCCAGTCCTCCTGTGCAGGGCCCCTCTCCATCTGGAGTCAGCCTGCCTGGAGCCAGGTGAGATTGGGGAATGAAATTGGAGTGAAAGTGGGGGTGAAGGAGCCCCACCGGGCCCCAGGCACCAGTCCACAGTGTTGGCTCTGGGCTGACCCCACAGCTCCGCGCTGGTACCTTCCAGTGGCCCATGTGGGTGGCCTAGAGAGATCGGTCTGGGCAGGTGGGAGAAGCATGGCGCTGGGTGAAAACCTACAGGCAGAGGCCAGCTGGGCTTCCTCAGCTTTCCAACCATGAGAATGGTGAAGTCCCGTGAAGAGAAGGGCTGAATTATTCGGTCGGACTCCATGGGCTGCCTCAGCCTCAAAGCACAGGCGGCGAGGGTGGGCACACTGGGTTGCGGGGGTGTTGCTTCAGCTGCTCGGCTTGTTGCTGACAAGCTGGTTCCCACATGGTGCCATGGAAAGCATGCTGGGCTGGAAGCACAGTGTCTCCAGCCCAGTTGTCACCAACCAGCTGAGTAGCCTTAAGTGAGCAAGTCACTCAACCTCTTGGGCTCAGTTTCCCTAACTAGAAAATGAGACCGTAATCTCTTCCCCACCTGACTCAAGGAATCTGAAGCCCAGATGAGACGAAAGTCAGCTCTGTAAGTTGCAGATGGCTGCTCAAGCAGTAGCCCAGGGTCACACAGGAAGATCACTGCAGGCTGCGTCCTCCTCCCGCCAGTCTTCATCTCTTGCCCCCTTCTCACTTAGGCAGACGTCAGCCAGGAGGAGATGCAGTCCGTTTGGCTTTGAAAATGTGGACACTGCTTAGGAATGCCTTGCCCACAGATAGTAAGTGGTCCCAGAGATCACGACAGAGAGACACACCATGGATATTGCCAGTGATTGGGCTGGGGGGCATCCTGGACCCTCCCAGCCCTGGTGCCACCCCCATCTCCCGTCTTTCAGATTCCACAGAGGCCAAGAAGCTCCTGGTCAGGTGAAAGTTCTAAGGGGAAAGAATGGGGGCCATTGCATTCAGGGCTCCTTGGCTGCTGCTAGCTGCCCCCATCCCCCCATGGCTCTGATCCCAGATTACGGAGACCACCCACCTCCAGGCCCCGGGAGGGCTGAGCCACTATTCCATCAAAGAACCCCACGGGTGAGGTAGACTAGCAATTGCCCTTCGAAGTAGAAGGCCCCTCCGGGATCGGCACAGCCGCCAATGCTCCTTGGTGATACTTGGAAGGGATTTGGACCCAGGGGCAACCCAGGCCCGTTCCCCTGAGAGCTGACCCGTTCGTTCTCCATGGTTCCAGCGCCCCACAAAGGCAGCCTCTCCTACCAGTGACTGGGGACTGGACATTCAGCCATCCCTGAGGAAGGCATTGGCCCCAATCTTGGTCTCACAGGCACAGGCCTATGTCTGTTCTGATGTTTTTCTCTTTTTAAAGTCAACAAGGACCAAAACAGACTCTCCTGACCCTCACGCACAAGCCTGCGTTGAGCAGTCTGATGGCATTTTGCCATCCTCATCCACGCAGGTCCATCGCTTCTGTCCTCCCTCCAGGACTGAAATGGCCTACCTGTGGGGCAGGGTCCCCACCTCGTCCACTCCCCTGCAGAGTCCCTGCACAGTGGCTTCAATGAGAGGCCCATCGAAGGGGGAGCACCCCCCTAGCACTCTCTCCCAACTCTTCACTCTGAAAGGGAAATCAAAGCACAGGTCCCCAGGACCCATGACCCATAGACACTCTGAAGCAGCAGTTTTCAAACCAGGTGCTGTGGAACCCCTGGGTTTCACAGAGCTTCGCCAGGGGCTGCTAAGGTGGGACGATGGGGGTGGAGGCAAAGGCTAGGTCTCCAGCTCTCCCCCATCCCCACTTCCACCAGGACAACTCTGCTTTTATCTGTCTTGCCTCTTGAGGTTCTACCTTCAAACTTTTGAAGAAAAGCTTCTTCAAACCACCGTTCTGAGGTTTGATCTTCAACCAGCAAGCACAGGTTCTCTTCTTGCTTTTCATGTTGGAATGGCTTTAGCATTCCAGTACAAAGTGGCTTTGTATTGGAACTTGGGCTGCAGACCCAGGCCCAAGCACTTGCTTACACACACATGCACACACACACGTACACATTTGACGGTTTTGTAGCTCACCCACCCTGAAGCTCTGGCCTGGGTTTGATTTGGGCAGGGGCCTGGTGCTCAGTGAGGATTGGTCTTACCTTGATATCAGCCCATGCAGGGTGGGGGATGGTGGAGCAAGGAAATAGGCCCAGCCCCCACCCCAGGACTTGTGTCTGCACCCCACTTCCCTGATTCAGGCCTATGGGACACGTGATGGGAGAAGGAGGAACTAGACTTAGGTTCCTCTTTACATACAGCCAGATGGATGGACATCCAGGTTCTTACAAAAATGTTGAGGGGGGATGTTACGATAGAAGTCCCTCCGTGAGGACATGGTCCCTCCAGAGACCTTTAAAGCAGCCAGTTTCCCTTGAGCAATTCTAATAGGCTTCCACTCCCACATCTGTGGACAAGCTAGTGTGTGGACAACAGGAAGATCCCTGAAGAGATGCTGGTCCTCCACCCACAGTCTCCCACAGTCTCTGCCAACCTGCCCCTCTGGCCGGGTCCCCCACCAGGCTAACTGAGGGGTGGCACATTGGTGAGACCTGGACCAGCCCTTGACACAGAATCCTGCCTGGGCCCCCCACTGAGGGCATTCTAGGTGAAAATGCGAGGCTCAGGGCACAGCAGACCATGTGGCATGGGAGAAAGTGTTCTGTGTTCAGTCCGAGTATGCCTTTGGGAACCCCACTGACCTCAGTTTCCCCATGTGTAAGATGGGGCTTGTGCCAGACTCTGCCCACCTCACAGCTTACTGCAAGGAGAGGTCATGGAGCGGGGTATGATAGGTAGTGTCCTATGAGAGATGGGAGCCGCACAAACTTGGGGTGTGGTCATGGCCTGCACTGCAGATCAGCAGAGCACTTGGGGGAATGAGTATGGGATGTGCCATCTTTCCGGGGCATCTCTGCTCAGTGTTAAGGTCTAGCCACAGATGCTATGGGAGACCTGCCTCTTCCTACCCAATGGGAGTCAGCATTCAGCCTGGCACAGTGACTGTGGATCCTGGACGCAGGGAGTGATAGGTGGCTGGGACAGGTCTCCAGGTCTGTAGCCCTTCTGTTAAGTGATTATTTTGTGACACCCTCTTTCCTGGGCCACCTGCCAGGTTTATCTGTTGTACTGTGGCATTCCTTATTATGTCAGATAAGTTATTACAGTTTATTCAACTCTAACAGGACAAATGAACAAGAGAACCATAAATAGGAGACCATTAAAGGTCTTTTGTGACAGATGCTGGATGTGCATTCATTTCTGTCTTATTAGCTCATGGCAAGACCTAGATCAGCAAATCCTGCCCTACTGCCTCAGAATATTGGAGAGGACCTGGGGCTGGGTCAGGTGTTGTCTTCCCTTCTCTGTGGCCTCACCTCCAACCTGGTTTCTGCACCTCCTTCTGGAAACTGTCAAAGAGCCCCCCTCCCCATGTACCAGTCTTCTGGCCTTGGGGAAGTTGCCAAACCTCCCAGACATCACTGGATCCCAGGACCCCTGGTTTGCTTCTCAGGTTAAAGCCATCCCATCTTCCCTTTGGCATCACCAACCACTCCAGCTGGAATCCTGCCCCGGTCTCAGCCCTGGGTCTTAATTCAGTTCTCATCTCCTGTTCTGCTGGGTCTCCCCGAAGTCACTTCACTTTGCCATGACTTACCCAATGCCTGTTCCAGAAGAACACATGGGAAGAGTGGGGATATATGTGAGGCAGATTCAAAGTTCTAAATGATAATGGGCTGCATTAACACAAAAGGGGGGTGCCAATGAATGTGAGATGGCTTTCTCAAAAAAAAATTGATTATGTAGGAAAAAGAATTTGTTTTTACATTCCTCTAAAATAATGTGTAACTTAGATCAAAGCATTGCCCTCCTGGTGGGCCAGAAGGTGATCTCTTTCCTCTGATGCTCCTTTAGGCCAGAGAAGGGTAGTGGGAAGACACTGACATTTGAATCAGGAGGCTTCAGCTAAGGGCTCTCATTCTGCCTTCCCATGTGGTCTGTATCAGTCTGAGTCCAGAGAAATAGCCTCTTCCCGTATTTCAGTAGCAGGGATTTTACTGATGAAACTGGTTATAATGTTGCAAGAGTTAAAAGGGCAAGTGAGGCAAGGGATGTGAGGCAACCCAGAGATTAGGTGTAACTGGAAACCACTACCACCTGTAAGGTGGAAGGACAGGATGAGGAGTGACAGACCTGAGGAACTAGGGACATTGAGGAAGGTATCTGAGGAATTCAGACCACAGGAGAAACGCGTCTGTTGCTGGGGATGCTACCCAAAGCAGAGTGTGAGAAAAACTACTCCTCTCTTCCTGCCCCCTAACTTCATGCCCATGCCTACTCTTGGAACAATCTAATTAAAAGCTGATTTTCAAGGAATCCTGGGAAATGTGGTTTGCCATGGTCAGTGCCCTGTAATACAGAGCAGAAGTTCAGGGGATTAGATCTGAGACCAAATAGGCAAATCACCAGCTCTTCCTCAATCTTCTCATCCAGAAAATAAAAATAATCATATTGGCCTGGATACCACAATTGAGAAGGAGTGCCCTGCCATCTAAACAGGACCATAAATGTGGGAGAAGTATTTGTTTTTGAATCAAAACCTGATAGAACTGAATGGAGAAATATACAAATCCACAAGACTCCTCTCTCAGCGATCAGTAGAGCAAGAAGACAGAAAATTAGTAAGGATAGAGGAGACCTGAACAACATTATCAATTGACTTAATCGATATTAATAAAATATTTCACCTCAAAATAATAAAATGTGCATTACTTTCAAGTGCACATGGAACATTCACCAAGAAAAACCATTTTCTGGGCGTGAAAAATACCTTAACAAATTTAAAAGAATTTAATAAAAAAAATGTTTTCAGACCATAACAGAATTAAACTAGAAATTAATAATAGAAAAGTATCTGGAAAATTTACAAATACTCAGAAATTAAGCAACCTCGTAAATAAAGAGAAAACCACATGGAAAATTAGAAAATATTCTGAATTAAATAAAAATGAAAACAAAAATAAGTAAATTTATGGGATGCTGCTAAATTATTTTGATAGATGCAGAAGTGGCATTTGACAAAATGGAATATCCATTCTTGATCTAAAAAAAACCCCAAAAAACCCCAAAGCCTTAGTGAACTTCCTTAATCTAATAAAGGGCATCTACAAAAAACCTGTAACTAACACAGTACTTAATGGTGAAATGGTGTGGTAGTGGTGAATGATTTTCTTCTAAGATTGGGAACAAGGTAAGGATGATTGCTCCCACCACTCCTATTTAACATCCTACTAAAGGTCCTTGCTGGTACAATGAGGCAAGAAAAAGATATAAAAGGCCTACTGATTGTAAAGAAAGAAATAAAATGGTCTCTATTCACAGAAAACATGATTATTTACGTAGAAAATCCCAAGAAATCTACCCCAAAAAGGTACTAGAACTAATGAGTGAGTCTACATAGGTTGCAGGATACATGATCAATACACAAAAATCAGCTGTACTTCTGGATAGTAACATCACACAATTGGAAATTGAAATTAAAAAGACAATGCCAAATAAAAAGATAACACCATTTACAACAGCACTGAAATGGAAATACTTAGGTATAAATATAACAAAATATGTGCACAATCTCTATGCACATCTCTAAAGCACAAAATACTGGTGAAAGAAATCAAAGAAGACCTAAACAAATTGAGACATTTACCATGTTCATGGATTGGAAGGTTCAATACTGTTAAGATACCAGTTCTCTCCAAACTGACTTTAGATTCAGTGCAATCTGAATCAAGATCCCTTCAGGATTGTCTTTTTGCAGATATAGACAAGCTGATTCTAAAATTTATATGGGGAGGTAAAGGAACTAGAAGAGCCAAGCAATTTTTAAAAGGAAAAACAAAGTTGGAATTCTCTACTACCTAATCTCAGGAATTATCATGAAGCTACAGTAATCAAGACAGTGTCGTAGAGGTGAAAGAATAGACATCTACCTTAGATGGGACAGAATCCAGAATCAAGAAACAAACCTGCATATATACTGCCAGTTGATTTTCCAAAAAGGTGCAAAGGCAATCCAATTGTCTTTTCAATAAATAGTGCTGGTGAGGATGTGGAGACTGGAACACTCAACACTACTGGTGGGAATGCGAAGTGTATGGACACTTTGGAGAACAGTCTGGCAGTTTCCTATAGATTTAAACATACTTACATAAGACTTAGCAGTTCTACTCCCCAAAGAAATGAAAAGTTATGTTCTCACAAAAATCTGTATGTGAACATTAATTTATTATAAAATTTATTTATTTGTAAAAAAATTTTATTGTAAAAAACTGGAAACAACCCAAATGTTCTTCAGCTAGAGTGAACGGACTAACTATTGTACAGCCATACCATGGAATCCTACTCCGCAATAAAAATGAAAAACTAGCGATATCCACAAAAACATGAATCCTAAATACGTTACACTAAGTGAAGGAAGACAGACTTGTCAAAGGACAAATATGTATGATTCTATTTATATGACATCTGGAAAAGGCAAAACTATGAGGACAGAAAACAGACCACTCGTTGCCAGTGGCTGGGGTTGAGGGAGGGTTGGCTAAAAGGGACTACAGGAGGGATTTTGGGGGGGTGATGGAACTGTTCCATATCTTGATTGTCAAAATCAACTGTAAGCCCAAAAGAGTGGATTTTACTTTATGCAAATATGTATCTCAATAAAAAAGCAAAAAAAAAAAAAAGGCAAAAAAGAAAGTAAACAATTTATATCACAGACTACAAACAATATTTACTGGGCACGTGCCCTTTGCTGGAGTTTATGCTGGACCCTGAAGACACAAAGATAAATAAGATAATCCCTTTAAGGAGCTCACAGATTCACAGGAGGATAAGGCATGACAACAAAGGTTTGGAATTGCTGTTGAGGGATACTGGAGATGGGGTTGACATGTCCTCATGGCATGCCATGAGAGCACTAAGGAGGGGTCATCATGTTTAACTGGGGTGAGTGAGATGGGGAATAAGGCAGGCTTCTTAGAGGAGGAATTGCTTCAACTGAGTTTTGAAGGCTGAGAAGGAGTTAGGCAGGTGAGGGGAGGCTATGGACATTGGCCAGAACTGATCTCCCATCTGATATTTGAATATTCAGTCTCAGCACCTTTGCAACCACTGTTTCTTCTGCTTGGACTGATAGATCCTACAGAGCTTCCCATCCTTCAGGGTAAGCCACTTTCTCAGATGGGTCTGCCTGACTACCCTGGTCAAAAACATCCTTCCCCATCTCTTCTTATGAGGGAAATAAACAGAAACCTCTGTTTATTTCCCTCATAAGAAGCGCCTTGCTTATTTATGGTATAAGCACGTGGGCTCTGGGTTCTACACCCAATTTGGCCTCTTAGTGTGACCTTGAGCAAATCATTCACATTTATGTGCCTTGACTTCTTCATTTCTAAGTAGGAATAATAACTACTTTGTAGAATTGTCATCAGCCTAAAATGGGTTAATATATATAAAGTGCCTAGAACAACCCCCAGGTTCTTCCTAGCACGGTGCTTAGCACATGGTAGGCACTTTATAAAATACTTGTTGAACGGATTGTGACTAAATGAAAGGAACTTTCCCATGCTCACCAGCAGATGGCGCATGTATGCAAGAAAAATTAAAACTGGTTCCGCTCCGACACAAATTGGCCAACAGATGTCGCTGCAGCTCTCTGGGTAAAGGAACCAAGACCTGTGACAGGCTGAGCCAGGGTCCCACGTTACCCAGGTAGGACCCTGGACAAGTATTCCAAATGGAGGGTCAGAAAGTTGTAACTGTACTAAAAAGCCAAAGCTGAGAAGCTAAGGCTGAATTATGTTGTACACGATAACATATTCTATAGCTGCCTTTTCTTTCCGTTTTCTCACTTTTATCAAATAGTAACAAGGTGCTGGCCATGCAGGCATCTTATATAACCACAACCTCAGTTCAGTGAGGTGGGAGGTTATGGGAATCAAAGGGAGTGGGCATCTGAGTGCAGCAGAAGGAGCCCATGAGCCCTGTGTGATGTTTCTTCCCTGGTGCTGTGGATCTCTGTGGGGCAGGGACGGTGCTCATAAATCTTCTGTGCCCCAGGACTGGGGATCACCCAAAAGGACACTGGACCCGGCCTCTGAAGGGAACTTCTGATCTGGTGTGGACAACGGGCCAGAAAACCAATCTATACAAATAAAGGTCTGGGGGGTACAGTGATGGGAAGGAGAGGTGAGGTTAGGACAGCAGAGGGGACTCAAGCTGTCCTGATGCTCTCTGCATAGGGAAGGCATCTCAGGCAGAGAGTACTACGTGAGCAAAATACGGGGCCTGGAATCACTGGGCTCAGTTACTAAAATCGAAGTAGTTCAGTGTAGCTGGAGAATGGTGTTCAAGTAGGTGTTTAGCATGGCTCAAGGATAAGGTCAAGGATTGGGAGTGTATTATTATTAGTGTTGGTAGACTAGCTAGTCTAGCAGTCTAGCACTTTTTCTTTTCCCCTCCAGTCTTGTCAAAAGTCACTGGAGTCCAAGGCCCACCAGCCTGGTACAGTCCTAAATTATTCTTGTCCTGATTTAATTCTTAATAGATGTCTCCCTCACTCCCCAAAGTTTCCTGGTTTGGTTGGCCCCCTTATTTAGGGGCCCCATGTGTTTCCATTATTACAGTGACTTCATCTTTACTGAGGACAGCTCCAGAATCTGGTCCATCTCATCAGGTGCTCAGCAGAAAGTAGAGGCTCAGGAAGGAGGAGTTTTATATCCGGGGACCACAGAGCTTGGGGTTCCAGCAAACCCCTCTCTTCTCTCAGGGAGGGATAGAGATGCCCCTTCCCCAGGGATGGATGCCCAGCAGGATTTCTGCCCGCAAGAGGTTGAGGCAGGTTTCCGAGGCCTGCTGGAAGCTGCTGATGGAGGCGGAAAAGTCCTCTGCACCCCTTGGTTGTTGGCTTCCCCCTCCCACTGCCCCCCCATCTCTAGGCCACCATAGGTATTGGTCTGGCTTCAGGAGGCAATGACCAGAGGGATGGAGATACAGGGTGAGGAGATAGGACAGCCCTGCCAGCTACTCAGACCCAGAGCAGGACAGGGATGGCCCTGGGGACATCCTGGGTTCTGGATCTGCTCTGATTCTGGATGGGCTCCTGCGCTCCCTGGGCCTCAATTTCCCCATCCATACTAGGTTAAATATCCGTACTATGAAGGGTTAGTTGGGGTGGTCTGCAAGGGACTAGCCAGCCCCAGGCAAATTGGCTTGAGGCAGCACTGAGGGAGGAGGGGGGGTGGTGAGGGAGGGGTGGGAGGGGTGGAGGAGGGGACTCCAAAGGCTGCCAGGCACATTACCACAGAAATATTAACGGCCCCGTCACTTCTCTCAGTCTGGCAGAGGCCATGTCCATAAATTAGGGCCGTGAGTCTGCCAGACAGAGACTTAATGAAGAAGGAGATGAACTTCAGCGAGAGCAGGCAGTCCCTCTGGAGGTCACAAGTCCCGCCCCAGCCTGGACAAAAGGAGCCTGGAATCAGAGGGGGGCCTGGGGTGTCCATGGACACCCTGGCCTGGGCCAGGAAGTTAGGAGCCGGCTCTGCCATGTTCACTTGCTGAATCCCCAGCACCCAGCACACAGTAGGGGCTCAACCAGTATTTCTGACTGAGGACCAAATGGCGTGGCAAGTCATGGGAAGCTCAGACTGAAACCAGGTCCTCTGGACTCCAGCTGGGCCCTTACCAGTTCCCACACCGGACCTGAGCGGCGTGGGGAGGAAAGGGGCTGCAGAAGTAAAAGGCTTCTCAAGGAGAGAGGGAAGCTCAGCTTTTACAGGGCCACACACCCTGCGAAGTCTGACATGTTTCTCAAAGTGTGCAGTTTTATGTCTGTCACATTTCCGACAGTTACACACCTTTTCTCTCCCTCTGCTGCTCTTTAAGGGGACATCCCAAATGGAGTTCTTCCCCCCTGGCACTTGGCCCTTGCACCCCCTGCCCACCTCAGACTTCAGCAGCATTAGGAGTAGAGGGGAGGCTGGTCATTCAGAGAGGCTTGGGCACTGCTAAGAGCATCTGGAGTGGTGGGAGGTATCAGGGTATGAGGGTATCAGGGCAGGGCCAGCCAGACCCCTCCATGTCACCCCTTCCTTTCTCTTCTGGGCTCCTATAGTGGCCACCGCCCTTGTCCCCCTCCCATCTGGGCTCCCATGGGCATGGCTTTGTCTGATTTCAATCTCTGTCTTCATGAGGTCTGGCACGAAAAGGATGGACAGAAGGAAGCAACAAGTAAGAGGCACTGGGCAGCTCTCCTGCTTCCCATATCCCACCTCTCCACTTCCCTGAGTTCTCCTCGAAGGGCAGAGGTCCCCCTAGAGCCTCCCAGTGAAGGACATGGGGAGCACAGATCCATCTCACACACACATCCGCGTACCCAACCCCAGCCATTGGTGGTCTTCTCCCATTCTCAGACTATCAAGATCTTCCTGCCTCCAGTGCTTTGCACAGAGCGGATACTGCTGATCCTTCTGTTCTTCAAAATCCTACTCATCTTTCAAAACTCCACTCACATGGGACTTCCTCTAAGTAGAAGTCTCTCTAAGCTGGGTCAGGGGCCCTTACTCTAACCTCTGTTTCCTGGGACTTCTTTTCTCTAGATCATGATTAAATATGATTCTCCCTGGGTCATTAGCTTCTCTAGAATTGGCAAAGTTGTACTCAGTAGAGGCTGAATGGCTGGCTGGATTTGCAGAGGAGGCAAGGCTGGGGGCCCGAGGGACCTGTTGATAGCCCCATCAGGCCAAAGGCCACTGATGGGCTGCAAGAAGGGCGGCAGTCCAGAAATGACATTTAATGGGAATTGGTGAATGGCACTAAGGTTAAATATCAACTGGCCTACACTAGGCACTCAATTAGTTGATTTTTGACAACTACTGATTTGGTACTTAGCCTAGCAGCAGCCCTCATATAAAACCCTCAAAGATTTTTGCTGACAACGGACCCACAGCTAACAGCGTATTTTATTTGCCAGGATCTACTGCAGTCTTAGGCTACATCACGAGGGCATGTCTTTGGAACTGGAGAGGCGACCTGTTAGATACACAGGTCTGTAATCTGTGTTAGAGATACCGTTACGATTTTGTCCCGGAGAACCGGGAGAGTGCCCGCTGAAGGTCATCCACAGATGGGAACACTTCAAGGGAATTTGACCCCTTCCCACAGGGAATGACTGGGAATTTGCTGGGAACAGATACTCCTGCACCACCTCCAACTCTGGAAGGAGCTATGCCGGGTGACGTGCCCTCCTGGCCCCAAGGCATAGCTGGGGCCATCAGGGAGTTCCAGGCCGACTCCTCTGGCAATGAAAGGGATGCTTCCAGGAGGGGAATGAGTGAGCCCCTCATCGAGAGAGGGTGCCCCTTGCTGAGAGGGGCTAGGAGGCTTCCCACCTTATCTCCGAGGTCCTTTTCAGTGTCTAAATGGCCCAAATTCTAGCATTATGTGGCCCTAAGATTCCCAAATGCCAGAAGTCTAGCCTTCTGCATGTGGTTCTAGGGCTCTGCGAACCTGAATGTGAAATAATCCAGTCTGAGGACCTTGAGGCAGGAGATAAGCCTCTTACCATGGCCCTGCTGGCCCAGAACCCACCTGTCTCCTCGATCCACGTATCTCAAAGGGTCATTTTATCCATATCCACCCCCCACCAATTCTAGGCTGCTGCTTCTCTCAGCCTCTCACATACCCAAGGTGCAGTTCCTAGTCCTCTCCCCAGGACAGCATAGCATGACACAGGTTATTAAGTGAGTGTCACGTAATTCATCAGGGGGGATGATACCAAAGCGGCAAATAACGATCCCTCCTTTCCTGCCTGAATTAACTGCCTCTGATTCTCTGTAGCTGGATTTCCTCCCTGATGGCCTCATCTGATGCTAATGTTTCCAGTCCAACAGCACCTCCCCCACAGCCCCCACCCCCACCACAGTGATGAGGAATGACAGGGTAAAAGGATGTAGAGAAGTGTAGGATTCCACCCTGGCTATGGATAGCCTCCTCTCAGAGGATAAAAGGCAGGCTAGTTTGGAGAGCGATGCAATCCCAGTGGGAAGTCCCTCCATGTGTCTCACCTCAATCCTGCTACACGCAGTCAGAGTCTATTTCTTCTCCCATACATCAGGAGAAGACACCAAAGGTCACTGCCTCACCTCAGGGAGGTCCAAAATACCCTCCCAAGTGTCCGCTCCCACCTCCTTCAATGCCCAAGGTCAGCAGGAATGACATGGCACCACTTCCAAGAAGAGAGTATCCGAGATTATTGCAGACTTTATAGAAAACGGCCCAAGGGAGATCCAGATGTCTTGGGTGGGGGGGGGAGGGCAGGCCTCAAGCCAATATGTTGGGGCGGCGGGACTTCCTGTATGCAGAGGCCACACAGGCCAGCCATTCTGCCTGACCTAAGGGATGGGAGTCAGGGAGAGGCAGCCCCCTCCCCACTCACCAATTGTGCTTTGGGATCATGCAGAAGGCAGGGCACTGACACTCTGACCTTAAACAGGATAACCTGTGCCTGAGACAAGAGATGAGGCCCCTCACCTCTTCTAAAAGGCATGGAGGAGGGAGGCATGGCAGCAAGGGATCCCCAGGGGAGAAGAGTCACATGGGTGGGAAAGAGCTTGTGGGCAGCAGCTCCCAGCCCTTCAGAGCCTCCTCCCCTACCCCTCTCTGAGGCCACGATGAATGGGTGACCCCGGTTCTGAGGCCCAACCAACCACTTTGAACCCCTAGGGTTCTCTCCTCCATGGGGATCTGCCAGTATGGTTGGGGTATGCTGGCCCCTGCACCCGTCTTGCAGGCCTGGAGAGCTCATCCTAGGAGGAAAGGGGGGGTGGGCACACCCCAGGAATGGATTCCTCACTGGACCCTGACAGTGAGTGCAAGCGATGGGTGTAGGGGGGATAGAGAGCCTAAGACTTGGGCAGGGGGATTAAATTCTGATCAGGGTGAAGAGCTGAGCATCTTGAGATTAGGGACAAGCACTGAGTATTGGGGGGATCAGAGCCCCAGTGAGAAAGGCTGAGGATCGGTTCCATACTAAGGCTATAACAGGGTGTGACTGTCCCTGGGATGGGAGACAGATGGAGCTGAGCCCCAAGCCTGGGCCAAGGAAGGGAAGAGCCTGCGCCAGAGCTGGGGTGGGGGGCAGTATGAAATACATCCCCAGATTGGAGGAGGGTGCCGGACCCTCAGAGCCCTGGGAAGTGGGTGTCTGCAGGATGGGAGGGCTCGGAGCTCCGGGGTGAGAAAAAGGCTCAAAGTTCACAAAAGCCTTCAGAGGAGTGCTCTGCTTCTGAGACCAGAATGAGATGAGAGGGTCCCTGAGCCCTGGGAAGGGAGTTGAGGTCTCCAAGCTGGAGATGGGAGTCAGTCATGTCTAGGGCGACGTTTCCCACTGAGAGGTCAGGCCTCAAAGCATAGGGTGGTGGAGGCAGTCTTAGGGCTCTCGGATTGAAGGACAAAGTTTCCTGGCCAAGTCTCGAAAGGGGGAGGGTGCTTTTGAGGGTTCAGGAGGGATGTGTCAGAGCCTGAGATGGGCAGGTAGGGTTTCTGGAATCAGAAGAGGGCGTCTCTTGATCTTTGATGGTGAGAGCTCTCAGAGGTTGGGGAGAGGGGGTACAGCTTGGGGCCTCCGGGTGGGGGCGGGGGAATGCCATAATCCAAAGGTCTCAGGCCGGTCAGGGGCAAGTCTCGAAGCCCCCAACTCACGGGTGTCTCATACCCATGGCTTCGGGCCAGGCAATCCCAATAAAGTCATCAGCTGGCAGGGACAGCCGTCAACCCCCAAGGGGCAACACTCAGAGGCCCGAGCCCGGGGAAGTGGCGCGGGAGCCGGCGGGGGCGACCGGGGCGGGCGCGCGGCGCGGGTCGGCGTCCTGCTCATAACGGTAGTGGTAGCCCTCCATCTGGTCCCGGCAGGCCTCGCGCAAGTTGCGCATCCAGCGCTGGATGCCGCGGCGGTTTAGGTAGAGCACCATGAGGAAGATGAGGCCGATGAGCGCCAGCACCAGCCCAAAGAAGACGTAGGAGGCTTCCAGCTCCGGGCCGGCGAGTTTCACTTCTTCCCCGCGACCGTCGGCGTCGCGGTCGGCGCAGCGCAGCCGCGCCTCGTCCAGGCCCAGGAAAGGCCGGTCCTGCAGCGCTCGCGGGGCGGCGCAGCGCAGGCGCCGCGCGTCAGGTACGCGCTCCGTGGCGTTGCGCAGCCAGGCCAGCAGGGGGCGCGCGGCACAGCCGCAGCGCAGGGGGTTGTCCGCGAGCAGCAAGCGCGGCGCGGGGAGGCCGCCATCGCGCTCGAGCGCGCGCAGCTCCTCGAGACCCAGGCCCCATAGCGCGTTGAGGCGCGCGTCCAGCTGCTCCAGGAACGGCAGGCGCAGCGCGGCGGGCGGCAGGCGGCTCAGCGCGTTGCCCGCCAGGCCCAGGAGGCGCAGCTCGTCCAGCTGGGCGAGCGCGGCGTCCAGCGCGACCAGCAGCGTGGGGCCGCCTCGCGCCAGCGCGTGGTTGAGCTGCAGCGAGCGCAGCGCGGGCAGCCCGCGGAAGGCGCCGCCGCCCAGGGCGCGCAGCGGGTTGTGGCTCAGGTCGAGCGCCGTCAGGCTGGGCAGCCCGTCGAAGGCGCCGTCCTCCACCACCTCGATGTTGTTGTGCGTGAGGCGCAGCGCGCTCAGGAGCGGCAGGCGCACGCCGCCCGCCGCCGCCGCCGCCTCCTCCCCGTCAGCGTCCCCGCCGGCGAAGGCGGCGGCGCGCAGCACCGTCAGGTTGGCGCCCACGATGGTGAGGTTGCGCGCGTCGGGCGGCACGTCCCGCGGCGGCTGCCGGAGCTCCGCGCCCGACGCGCAGCGCAACAGCAGCTTGGGGCCGCCGAAGCAGTAGCACTGGAAGGGACAGGGTGCGGCGGGCCGGCTCAGCGCCGCCGCCACCAGCAGCAGCCCCGGCAGGAGCGGCCCCCTTTGCTCCGGCTGTCCCGCGCGCGGGGCCATCGCAGCTGCCCCTGCATCCAGCGCCCCGGCCGCCGCGCTCACCAGTGAGTTCGGAGCGCCTCGGGGGCGGGGAGGGGGGCGGGTGGGGTAAGTCCTCGACGCGGAGCGGCTGGCGGTCGCGGTCGGTCCGTCCGCTGGTTCTAAAGTCCGAGGAGCCTTCACTTTCCTGGCTGGGGCGAGAGGGGTCAGGCGGGGAGCAGAGCCCCCCGCCCCCCGTACCCTCCTCGCCCTGCGCGCCGGCCTCCGACTTCCGCGGCCGCTCCGGGCTCGGAGCCGAGTGGGCAGGGTTTGTCTCCCCCCTCCCAGCCTCCCGGCCTCCTCCTCCTCCCCCAACGGAGTCTCCGCGCCCTCCTCGCCGAGAGGCGGGGTGGGAGGCTCCCGAGAATCAGGGCTTTCGGCCGCTGCGCTTTCTCTTCCCCCCTTTCCGGCTCCGGGGCTGCTGAGAAGTTTGGCTCTCCCAGGCTCTGACTTGCTTCTCCCTGATCTCCCCCCATTCCCACCCCCCACGTTTCAGCTGGTTCCTTCCTCCTCCCTCTATGGCACGTGTGGGGCGGGGCCGGGCGAGGGATTGCTGGCAGGTGGGTCAGCACCACAGAGCAAGAATTGGGAGGGGAGGACCTTAGGGTTCCCCCTACGAGCACAGGCAAGGATGAGGGGTGGGCTGAGAAAGTTATTCAGCTTTCAGCCTCTTCCTGATCGGTGTGACCAAGGAGAGGGCTGTGCTAGGAGAGACTGGAAAATCCCCAGCCCTGGTTCCCCCCTCAGCAACCCTAGTTACATTAGGCCTGGCTGGGTCACCACTCTTGCAGGTCCTGTGGGACCAGCGTTTTCTCGACCCCACC
This sequence comes from Neomonachus schauinslandi, assembly GCF_002201575.2. Classification (NCBI taxonomy): domain Eukaryota; kingdom Metazoa; phylum Chordata; class Mammalia; order Carnivora; family Phocidae; genus Neomonachus; species Neomonachus schauinslandi. The sequence continues at coordinate 54,880,265 of NC_058413.1, read as the reverse complement.
CTACCCCCACCCAGGGAAGGCAGCACCAACCCCCTCCTCCTTTTCTCCCCGCTTCTCCCCTCCAACTCACTGGCTGCTCTGCTGGGAGTTCCATCTGATTTCCTCCACCAGGCTGGACTCCTCCCCCAAGCACTCTCCTAGGCCCTAGGACGTGGTGGGTGTGGTGATTCAGCTCTTTGCTGTCCCCTCCCTGCTCCAGCACCTGGGCACCCTGTTAGATTGTTCTACCGGGTCTCAGGCCCCTGACGTTGTTGGACACCATCGACTGCCCCTCCTCCCCTCCAGGGTATCCCACCTGTAAATGTTGAAAGGGTGGGAGGGTTTGGAGCTCTAGAGATTTGGAGAAGGGAAGCAGATTTTGCAGCATTGAGTGGTAGAGGGGGGGTGGCCTCAGAGGGGGCCAGGGCCTGAGCTGTTTATAGGTTTGTTTTGTTCTGGATTTTTTTTTTTTTTTTTTCCCTCAGAACTGGGAAGCTCCAGATCTGATTTAAAGAGATATGCTCCTGAGAAGGGAGCACTCCTGGCCTTGGCATGAATTATTCAGGCTGGAGAGGCTGACACTTGATCCACAGGCCATTCTGGTCTCAGCAGAGCTGGTTGGGATAGAGGCTCCACCCTCCCCCCACCCCCCCAAATAAGAATCAGTCAGTCTTTCTCCTGAATTAGGGACAGTTGTTCCGTTGACTTCTTCCCTGATGTTATATTTAATAGATTGACCAACAGATCAATACCACTTAAGGAGAAGAGGCAGACCCTGCGGTGGCCTGGGTCCCAGGCAAAGACCAACAACCTCACAGGCCAGGTCTGTTGATGCTGGGGTGGTTGGGCGGGGGCTCCTCTCCCCCTTCCTTCCCTCTCCCCATCCCTGTCATCACTCCCGGGTATTGGCAGATGAGAACTATAACTTGCACCTGCAGGATTGGACGTATCTACACAGGTGTACATGTAGGTGGCACGTGCATATATGCATGGACATGTAGAGGCACGTGTGACACATGAACAGTTCAAGGTGCATCCACATGTGAGGAAACACAGACTCGTGCTTCCTTGGATGTGCATCCATGTGCATAGGACGGTGTGTACAGGTCTGCCCAGGGTTGCGGGCATGCTCAGATACGCCTCACACAAGTACCTGCAGGCCATTCATATATGAGCACATGTTAACACAGATTTGAGTCCATCTGGTGTGTGTCCATACATTCATAAGCACATAAATACTTGAACATTCATATTTCTGGGACCATGTATGTTCCTGGGTACATTCTCGGAGGGGCAAGCTTACAGACGCATGCATGCAAGCACGTGCATCCAGAGATCGGACAACATACTCTGAGCCCATTCCGGACCTCCACCGTGCCTTGGTCTGTACAAGTAACAGGCTGAGATTTCGTTTCTCATGGGCACAGGTGCTCAGACAGCCATTGGGGCTGGGCCTCAGCTGTTGTGCTTCCCCGAGCCCTGGCCCACATCAGCTCCAAGCCCCAGCTCTGACATCTCCCTGGTGAGAGGTGCTGGCTCTTCTTCCTATTATGTTTCCAGTACAGGGACTAGCACGAGAGAGTGTGCAGTAAGTGTAGAGGGGTGGGTGGATGGATGGATGGTTGAATGAACGGAAAGGTCTCTGCTTTCCTGTCCCACTGCATAGAGCCCCTTCTGCCTTCAGCCTCTGGGGAATCACAGACCAACTGCCAAGGCCAGAGCCCCATTTCCAGGGCCCCTTGGTGGCTGGTTCCTGGTGGGCTGATGGCCTCCTTGGGAAAGGGCCGCAGGGCAGCAGGCAGCCTCGACTGGGGGATACTAGACGGGATTGGGCACATTCAGGCTGGTATGGCCATACACTGGCTGGGGGGTACTAAACATCTCGGAGAAAGGAGGCCCAGAGAGAACCTAGAACCATCAGGTATCAGAGAATAAGGCAGTGACTGTGTTTTCTAAGTGGGGAGTCTGAGGCCAGAGGGCCAGGGACTTGCCTCAAAGCCAGTGACTGTCAGGGCTTAGCCTAGCCCCAGGCTCCTTGCCCAAGGCATTGTCCAAGGTACTGGCCGCATCTGAGAAGGGCCAGTGCAGCAGGGAATCTCATCCTGACCCCGGGAAGCCGAAGCCAGCAACAGATGCCAGGGTGGATGTGGTGTGACCTTGAACCACTCTCCACCTCTGGGCTGTCGACTTCTACTTCTGGAAAGTAGATGGGCTTCTGAAGTCCTATCCTTCCTAGGCTTCTCAGGGCTGTTGTGACAAAGTGAATGGAAAGTACTTTGAAACAAGAAAAGCCATATCACCTAGGGTCTGGGGATCTTCACCATGTGACTGGATGAAACATTGCCCTTTTCTGGGACTAATTGGCTCCCATGTCATTTTGCCCTGTTCCATCTTCCTCCCTCCCCCAGCATAGCAAGTTCATGGTAGATGTTATGAGGAATGAGTCTCTACTTGCTGTCCCTGTGAATGCCTCTACCCAGCTTCCTCCCTATCCTCCCCTCTTTATGCAGATGTTCCCCTTCTCTGTTCAGGTTCCCCCCGGAACAAAGTCTGTCGGCTATTTAGGGGTCTCTGTTCTCTGGAGGAACTTCCCTCTCCATCTTGTCAGTATTCCGTATGCAGTAGGTGTTCAATAAATGTATGTCCAATTGTGTCTGGGGCTGTGTTCATTCTCTGATGCATCCAGTGGAAGTATCTTTGCTCAGATTGTTTGCCTCACTTGGGATGCTCTCTCCCCTTGACTGTTTCTTCGGCCCAGCCCACTGATCCTCAGGGCTCGGCTTGAGTTCTGTCCCTTCCAGGAAGCCTTCATGGCTCCTTCTCTCTCCTTTGAATTTCACTTAGCAACCAGAGGGCTGAAGCTCCTCTGAGCCCCCTAACTGTCAGCACCTGGGGCTCAGGACTGGTCTGGTCTCCTGTGTTGTCAGCTCAGAGCTCAGCATGGAGAAGGCACCAGGGAACATTTATTGGATGAAATAATGATTTAAAAATCTCTGGCTTGCTCCTCTCATCTCTGTGAGGCAGGCTAGGTGAGGAGCCCCCGTCTGCACTTTATACCAGGAGACAGCTTCCCAGAAAGGTGAAGTGTTTTCCTCAAGGTTGCACAGCTGACTGAGACCCAGTCCTGACAGTAGCTCAGGTTTCCTGCTCATCTTCTATGCTGCAGCCCTCCCCATTCTAGGCCCTCTCTCTGGAGAGTGTGACTGGGTCAGGTCCCAGGGGACTCTGTGGGCAAAGAGCTCAGGCCCTCAGGGTTGCCTTAGGACTCAGCAAGCGAGTCACCGCAGCCCACTCAAGCAGAGTGATTGACCTTTGCTGGGTTGAGAATCCCCCCTATGTCAATTACACTAGACCCCCTTTTTTTTTTTTTAAGAGCACACACTTACAAGCAGGGGTGCAGAGGGAGAGAGAATCCTAAGCAGGCTCTATGCTCAGTGTGGACACAGGGCTCTATCTCACTTAGCTGACTGAACCACCCAAGCACCCCTGAACCCCAGTTCTTGAATTTATTACCCCCCTAGGTTCCAGAGCCCCTCTCTGAGCCTTCCAAGGTACTGTCCCTCCCCTAACTCCAGCTCCTTCACTGGGCTCCTTTTCTCTCCACAAAGGCCCTGCTCTCTGTAAGGTCCACTGAGCCTTGGTAGGGAGTCTGCAGAGGTTTGGCGACTTCCCTGAGGTCACCCACCAGAGAGCCCTTTCCCTATCTGCCTCCAGCTCCATCTTGTTCATCAGAGGTGCGTCAGTGTTCCTAAAGTCCTTAGGCAAGTCTGCTTTTCCAGATCTGTTTCCTGTCTGCAAAGAAGGTGTGTGTGTGTAGACAGAATGATCTTGGAGGGCTTTTAGTCCTGTGCCCCTGGGCCTTTTAAGGGTGGGGATCGTGGAGGGGAAGGTAATACTGTGATTTGCCCAAATTGGTGCCCCAACCTCAATGTATGACCTTGAACTTGGCCCCACCCGGACTATAACGTGGTGGTAGCATAGTCTGGTGGGGGAGGAGGGTCTTCCTAAGTCTGTAGCAGCATGTGATATCCAGGATCCCTTTATCTTGGCAGACTCCCTTTCCCTCTGCCCCCGCTTCCTCCGAGGCAAGCGGAGGAGCAGCTGGACAGGGCTGACATGATGAAGCTCAGTCATTAGGTAGTGGGGGAGCCCCAGGTTCTCTTGTGTAACTTCTGCACTGGCACCTCAGGTTTTGCTGTTCCCATTTCTTACTTCCCCCTCCCCCCTGCTGCACCGACCATGAGACACAGGAAAATCCATAGACCCAAGATTCATTTTCTCCATTGAGTCAGCAGAGGCCCACACTGCAGAGTGGAGGAGGAGGGTATTAAATATCAGAGTTATTTAAAAGCCAATTGCTGGCCCCTCAGAAGCAGTGTGGCCTCTGGGGAAAAGCTAGAATAAATGAACTGGATGAGTCCTCTGAAAGTCCTAAGTGCTCCTGCCTCCACCTCAACCCACCCTCCTCCACCCAGACTCCCAGGCCATTGGGAAAAACCTGATTCCTTATTACCTTTGCACTGTGCTTTACAGCTTCTAAGTGGTGTCCCAGGCTGGGTCTGTTATCCCCAGGTTAGAATTGGAAGCTAAAGTTTAGAAAAGGGGAGTGAGCCCATCTTGTTTTGGGTCTTGGTCTACTAGTGGCTGGCTGTGTGACTGTGAGCAGGTTCATGTCCCAGTCTGGGCTTCTAACTCCTTATCTGTGCTACAAGGTGGTTCAGCTGGTGGGTTGTGGCTGGTCCCTGTAATTGTAAAGTTTTCATGAGTTGCTGCCCTGATCTAGGTCTCCTCTCATGGAGCTCCTTTTTGCCTCCACACTCCTCTTCTTGGGGAAGCTAAAGGCAGAGCAGACTGAGGCTCAAGGCCAGGCAGAAACCGGTTTGGCTCCAGAGTTCCAGTGTAAACCCAATTGAGTCTGGGGCAGGAGTTGGTGGGTGAAAGAGGAAGGAGCAGCGTTGGAGGATTTTCCTCTCCACCCCTCCCCTCACTTCCCATGTCCTTCCCTTCCCTCTTTCTCCTTTCTTCTGCAAGTAGAGGTCAGGACAGGTCAAGGGTAGTAACCTATTTAAATCTTGGTTTCCTTAAAACTCAGGGTCTCTGCAGTTGTAGATGCAGTTTGAGGAAGGTGGGAGCAAAACTCTTAAGCTGTACCAGGTTCAGGCTCCTGATGATGGAAGTTAGTGGGCCCTGTTCTCCTGGCTTCACCACTCTTCCTTGTCATTCAGAAGATAGGAATTGATATCTCTGTTGGTTGTAAGAGAACATTGGGAGATTATGAGTGGTGATTGGGGCCACCCCAAATTCATGATGGAACAGAGCCTATATTATAGGTTTTCTGATTCCCAGTTTGGTGCTCATGCCACCGTCCTGCTGCATGCAGGAAGTTGGGGGCTGAGGGATGGGAATGGGAGAGGCAGGTGGGTTCTTGCTTAGATCTGGGAATAACCTTAGTTTGCTTGACTTCCTTAGTATACTCTTTTTGGGTCCTCATGATCCTCCTCAGCTGTACCAAGCCTTCTACTTCTAGAATTACACAATCTTGGAATCAAAACATTGAATTATAAGAACCGCAGAGTTGGAAGGCCATAGGACCATGGTCTGTTTGAATCAGAACATAAGACTCTTACGGTGGTAAATGAAACACTTAGAACTTATGGAAGGTTGTTATATTAGTGTTCCCCCAATTAATGCTGCCTATTTGTATCTATAATTTTAGGCTGTCCCTTCCCGTACTGACTGGTTTGGCCAAATGAATTCCTTTGGCTATTGAGACATCAGCAAATGTGAGACAAGCAGAGGATTTAAAAGTGCTTGTGCATTGGGGCTTCCCTCTTTCTGTCCCGTGAGATCTCCATGTGTAGAAACCTAGGCAAACTTCTTAGAGGAAGAAACCAGAAATGAGCCATCCCAGCTGAAACTCCCAGGTGATCTTCTAGCTGACGTCAGCTGCCTGAGTGACCCTAGAAAAGACCAGGAGAACTATCTAGCTGACCCAAGCCCAAAATTGCTGACTCACAGAATTGTGAACAAATAAAATGGTTGCTGTTTTAAGTCATTAAGTTTGGGGGGATGTGATTTGTTACACAGCAGTAGATAACTGACTCAGAGGCTTAGAATTAGAATTGTAGAATCTTAGTCATAGTTTCCATATACCCCTATGAGCATGAATCTTGGTTCTTGGGACCAGAGACTGGACTCTTTGATGTAGTGTCTGAGGAATAGAAGGGCCCTGAGAACTCATTTCTTTAACTCCCACCCAGTGCTACACGCTCTTTTACAGACCGATTGATAGACCAATTGATCCACTCATCCTCTTCCAACCTGAGCCCTCCCACCACCCACAGCGTCCGTTATTCTTTGGCATTTTGTCCATTCTGTCACAAGGTCTTCTTCTTTTTTTTAAGGGTTTTATTTATTTGACAGAGAGAGAGACAGCGAGAGAGGGAACACAGGCAGGGGGAGTGGGAGAGAGAGAAGCAGGCTTCCCGCGGAGCAGGGAGCCCGATGCGGGGCTCGATCCCAGGACCCCGGGATCACGACCTGAGCCGAAGGCAGACGCTTAACGACTGAGCCACCCAGGCGCCCCTGTCACAAGGTCTTCTTGCCCCACTCCTCAGCTGGCTTCTCAATGCCTTCCTTCCACTTTAGGAAGCCTTCCCCTGTTGATCTGCTTGTCTTGGGAGCTAAATGTCGATGTGGTGATAACTTGTCTTGGTATTTATCCCAGTTCCTGGCACAGAGTGTGGGTTCATGGACATATCCTGAAGAAGACTACCACTACCCTCCCCCCCCCCCCCCCCCAAACAACTCACTTTTTCCTGCTGTCCCCTTACTACAGAGTTCCTGGATCTGTCCGTGGTGCTGAATGCCTTTTTCCTTCTTGCCACTGTTTGCCTCAGGACGGCTACTTCCAAAAGGTAGGAATCATTTCTATGTCCTGGAATTAAATCTCTCTATCAATGCCTCCCTCTCCTTCCCTCCCTCTCCTTCTTTCTTTGTCTTCCTCTCCTTCCCTCCCTCCCCATCTCCCATTTCTCCCTCCCCAACGCCCCCATCACTCATACAGATCATTAGCCCAGAGTATTTCATGAAAACTAATATGTAGTGATATATACTAATTGGGATTAGGTTCAGTGGCATCCATCAGAATGCCCCAAACAACAGTCTCTTAAATGATAAAAAATAAAAGTTTATTTTTTCATAACAAAAATCCAGATGTAGCAGTTTAGAATCTGAATGGTTTCTCCACAGTCATGAGAAACCAATACTCCTTCCCGCTTCCCACTCTGCCTTCCCTAGAGTGTAGTCCTCATTCTTTGGTACAAAATGGCTGCTAGAGCACCAGCCATCATACCAGATATCAGATGGAGACAAAAGATAAATAAGGGTGCCACTTCTCATAACTTTATTTCACTTATATATGGCCACATCTAACTAGCTTCAAAGAGCATGGTAAATAACAGTTTTCGAACTGGGAGGCAGTTTGCCCAGCAAAAAGTTGTAGTCCTTATTATTGAGAATGAAAGAGAAATAGCTATTGAAAAGTAACTAGAAATCTCTGACGTTAGTAATTGAACAGTGGCATTGATGGTGACAGTGACTGTGGTGATGGGAGAGCAATGGTAATGGTGGTGGTAGAGGGGACAATAACAGTAATGGTGGTGATAACAGTGACGGGGATGAAGAAGATAGTGGCGAGAATGGTGATGATAAAGGTGGTGTAATGTAAGCTCTGGTCCAGGAACACAGACTCACTCAAGCATCAGCCTGGACCAGGAGAATACCAGAGGAGGGACCCAGTGACTGCAAGGTGTTTGGAGCTTGGGGCCTGCCCCAAGCCACAGGGGCACTGCTGCTTTGCAGTCCATCAGCCTTGAGGTTCTCAACTTCTTGAGTCCAAGTCCAAGCCCAGCAGAGCATGAATCAGATTCCTCCCACTTAGTCTGGAAATCACTCTGGAATGAAAACTTAAGGCCTGAGGGAGGTGAAGCAGCAAGGGTGATATTGGACTTCCATTTATTAGACAATAAATAGTGATAGAATTTGTTGCAGTCAAGGAAGGCTTTGCAGTGAAATAGAGAGACACATGGACACGTAGTCTCAGAAATAGAGATAAATGGATTCAAAGACAGACATACAGAGAGAGTTACAGATATGCAGAAAGAAACAGCCCCATAGTCTGGAGACACACAGACCTACTTCACCTCATAAGGAGGCACCAGGCCAGCCCCTCTCCCCAGAGACACAGGCCATCCAGCCATCTTATCCCACAGGACAACTTTCATATTACCCCTGGGTCCCATGGACTGAAGGCACCAAGGACCAGAAATGCCACTGGTGAGGGGGCTCAGAGCTCAGTGTGACCTTTGATACCCCTCCCACCTGGAGTGAGGTCGCACCAGTGCTCTGTGGCCCGCCCTACGCCAGCCTAGGTTCAGCGGCTGAAGGTGACCAGAGGGGTGGGACTTGGGTTGGATGGGGTGTGTCCTCCAGAATGCCTCCCCCCAGGGGCCCAAGGACACACCTGGAAGCCATTAGCAGAGGAGCCATCAGGCAGCAGTCTCTGGCTCCAGGTGAGAAGGCGTGATGAGAACATGTGGCAGCCTCCTGTCCGCTGGAGCCGGAGGGTGGAGGACACCTTGGCCTGAGTAATTTCCAGCGTCACTGCCCTGGCACCCACCTAGTATGCAAAGGTAACCCAGACCTTGGTGCTCAAAATGGTTGGTGAGTCTGCCTTCAGTTCATCTCCTGACCTTCACAGTGATACTTTTCTTCCAGGAAGCCTTCTTGATGACTCCTCTGTTCTCCTTTGTCTCTTTTTTTCTCTGCTGCTTCTCAAACCTCCTATATGACATCACTCTGACCTGCCTACCCTTTCCACTGATCTGTGCTTCTTTGTAAGGGGCAGCCCTGCTTGGTTCTAGCCACTGTGGTCCTCCTCTCTGTCCACCTAGAGCAGCTTTATTTCACTGTGGTTTCAGTCCTTTCTTATCAGTGGAAGATGTTTGGGTCCCACTTTGGGTCTCAGCCCCCTTTCCTCCTAATCCTTGGCCCTGGGATTCATGACTGATTCATTTCCCATCTCTGCAGTGCTGGAGCTCCCAGCCTATGAAGGAAGCTGCAGAGAGCTCTGCTCTTTGTACTTAGATCATCTATTGCCACCAGCCTAGGCCTCAAGAACTGGAGGTTCTTGCCACCCCAGAGCTACTTCTGCCTTTCTCGCCTTACATTGGCCGGGATGATCTAGTGCTGGCTTCCCCCAGCAGGTCAGGTTCTAAATCCCTAGATTTCCCCAGCTGTGTCCCAGAATGATAGAGAAAGCATTCAGCTTCAGGTGTGTCTGGGTAGCTTCCCCCAACTCTGTAAGGGCATGATATCCCTGGGGATCTCTGGGACCTCATCACTCTCTGGAAGGCTGTGGGTGGGCAGGAAGATCTTGAAGGCTAGCCAGAACATTGATCATTGGATGCCCCACATATTCCTGGACTTAGGACAGGAACCTCAAGACAGATGCATGGATAGCCACCTGGGCAGTTGCCCGTTGGGCCAACTGCAAAGTCTGTGCTGCGGTAGCTCCCGTGGCACACCCGGCATAAGCTGCTCTCACCCCTCCTTAGTGCACTGCCTGCTACGGCGGGGACTTCAGCTTGGCCCTGCCAGTATGTCCCGGCCCTGCCCTGGGGAAGGGAAAAAGAAGCCAGTTGGAAGTTCAGAAAAGGAAAGGCTAAAAAGGAGCCCATAATCGGCCCTAATTAGCCACTGGGAGAGAGAAAAAGAGGTCAGAGGCCTGAGTCTACTTCTGAAAGAAAGCACCTGGCAGGCAGAGCCATAGCTGGTCTGCACCCGCATACTACACAGCACGGGGCTTGGCCCCACACCGGCCCACCTGATCCTGGCTCTAAGGACCCCCAGCTGGGGGAGGGCTCTGCAGCTACCCATAGACCTGTCATGGCCCTCTCTTCTGGAAGAGGCAGCTGGCTATGGGGAAAGAGGGAAGGGGGGAGGAGGAAGAGGGAAGGCAGACAGACTTAAGTGAGCATCCACTGTATGCAGTGTGCTGTGTCGAGAGGTTTACATACATGATTGTATTTAATTTTCACAGTGGTCCTGAAATGGAGGTACTTTGGCCCCAGTTTTTAAACAAGGAAGTGGACACTCAGGTTAAGTAGTTGACCCAAGACCACACAGCTTAAAAGGGGCCGAGTGGAAAGTCCATCTCAGGCTGTGTGCTTGGCAACCTGTGCTCTTGGTGCTCTAAAATGAGCGTTCGGAGGGCAGAGCCCTTGCCTGCATCATCGCTTGTGTCCCAGTGCGCAGCCTGGGGGTGGGGGGGGGGCAGGCATGTGGCTAGTGCAGAGAAGAGCTGTTGTGCTCAAGAGGCAGGACAGGCTGATCCAGGGAAGGACATAAAAAGAGGGGGACGGAGGGATGGTGGAGGCACTAGAGATAGATTACTTCTGTCCTCTGGGACATCATGCAGGGGACCCCTGGGGCAGCTTTCCTGGGGCTGAGGACAGTGCAGGACTGAACACAGCTTGTGACCGGCTGTGGGGGAGGCGGGGGAGGAAGAAGTGCAGGAACAGTGCATTTCTTCTCCCCTTTTTGCCAGTCCTCCTACCCTCCCACCCACCCCCGATGGTTAAGCTGAAGCAGAAAACAAAATGAAGAACCTTTAGCCTTTGCTGGAGCCAAGCCACCTCTGCTCAGCCTGGGCAGAACACCAGCAGGCCAGCTGGGCCAGGGCCAGGTCCAGAGCAGGGTGGGGGACATTGAGGAGGAGAGGATACACGGGACCTCAGGGCAGGGCCACTGTGGGCACAGCGCTCCTCCACACAGGCTGGATCTCCTGGCAGGCGCTGAGCATCCCTAACAGAGGAGAGAGGCAGCAGGATGGGGAGAGGGAAGGAGAGCCCCCCCCCCCCAGCCCTGCTTATGATCACCCCAGTAGCAACTGGGGAATAGGAGAGAACACATTTTGGGTCAGGTAGACTTCACATAGCAGCTGTCTTTATAACCGCCACCCTCAAAGGTAGTGATTCTCAGTCCTGATTATATTTTATTTTAATATTTTATTTATTCACTTGACAGCAAGAGAAAGCACAAGGGCGGGCAGCAGAGGGAGAGGGAGAAGCAGGCTCCCCACTGAGCAGGTAGCCCGATGTGGGCCTTGATCCCAGGACCGCGGGATCACGACCTGAGCCGAAGGCAGACGCTTAACCGACTGAGCCACCCAGGAGCCCGTCAGTCCTGATTTTAAAGATGAGGAAACTGAAGCACAGATTGGCTAAGTAACTTGTCTAAAGCCACAGAGTGAGTAGGAGGAGGGCTGGGATTCCACCCCTGGCTCTTTGGCTCCAGGCCTGGTCTTAATAATCATCATCTCCTGAGTAGGGCAGCAGAAGCTTGCCTGTCTGCACCCACCAGCAATTAGGGGCCCCTCGGTATTGTGAAGAATGTCAGTGGAGTGTGTCTGATTAGGCTCATCAGTGCCCAGCATGGGACACATGTGTTTTTAAGATGGATCACCATTATCCTTGGCTGAAGAATTACGTGGGGTTTTCTAATTACAAATTATTCCTGCTGGATTTCATTATGCTCCCTCTTGTCTGGCTTTTTGTGTTCTCAATCTTACAAAACTGAAAATCATAGTTGGCCGAGCTTGTTTTCTTGGTCTTAAAATATACAGCTAAGCTCTTATTAAGATACAACGTTGTTACATTTTTAATGAGTGAATGTTTAACTCAATATTACAAGAAGACCGCAATTATTTGAATTTAACCATTCCACCTTTATAATGAGTCAGAAGAACAGGATGGAAATTTACCTTCCTATAGAAAACCTTCCTTCATTTGGAAAGCAGATTTCCTGTGGTAGCAGGAGATTCTCATTTAAGTGTTTTGAACTGTTTTCAGCCAACAGCCAACTGTTGTAGGCAAGTCACCTGTGTTAATTTGATCATTTCTAAGTGACACTTTCCATTGAAGACTAAAAATTCTTCAGATTTAACAGCACTAGCAAAGATGGTAGGAAGAGAATGATTTGTGTCATTGAAAAAAGAAGAAAATGTAGTGCTTACCCGGATCCAGCAGAGGTTTACTTAAAGGAAGTCAGGCTAATCTCCCCTCTCTCCTCCTTTTGGGAGAACCTGAGTGATAGGTCAGGGGTCTGTCAGAGTCCTGAGAATCTTGATTTCAAAAAGGCATTTGGAACATCTCCCAAAGTATTTTTATGGCAAGACAAGGGGCGGGATCAAATAGTGATACTCTAGGGAAATCCCTAGCTGCCTGGACAGCTGGTGGAGTGAAATTGATTGGTGGATCAATGGCAGTCTGGAGGGCAGACTATAGCCCTGCTCAGGACTCAGTCTTCCATCCTGATATGCTTGGTCTGATGTCTTTTTCAAGGACTTGGATGAAGCCAAATAAAAAATGTATATCAAATCTGTAGACCGTGTCAGGTAGCAGGACTGGGTTTCAAAATGATCTGGATTGACTTGATCTGTCGGTGGCGACCATAGGTTCAAGTTCATGGAAGTAAGTGCCAAGTTCCTACTGGGGCTCAAAGGTTTGGGTGGGGAGAAGGAAAGGAATTATTGAGCACATACTGTATGCCATAACTTTTGCATAAGAGGGCTCATTTAGTTATGAAAAACCCTCAGAGGAGGACATTGTTCTCATTTTATAGGGAAAGAAACTGAGGCCCTGAGAAGCTGAGCATTTGCTTGAGGTCACAGTTAGTAGAGGGTAGAGCTGAGCTCAAAATCGAGGCTGGTCAGACTCCAAGGTCCACCTTCTCACAAAATGTCCAAGACAAAGGAGACAGAGCTTGACGGCAATTATGTGAAAAGAAAGAAAAACACAGATTTATGTGATGTTAGTCCCAAATTGTAATGCTGAGCCTTTCCTGAGCCTCTCTTTTGGGACCACCCTGGAGCCAGGCTTGGGGTGCAGAGAAGAAATCCTGTGGCCCCGAAGCAAGCTGAGCTGTTTGGGGAGAGAAACCCACACAACAGGCAAATTTGATAGCGCTGGGCGTGCAAATGCCACGGGAGCCCAGGGAAAACTGCGCCTCCTCCTTCAGGGAGTCCTGGCAAACTGCACAGAGGACCCAGTACTTGGCCTGAGGCCTGAGGCTGGCTGGCTTGTTGGGGAGCCCAGGGAGCGCACGGCTTGCATTTCTTTCACCCTTCGGCTCCAGGCCCCACTGTAAGGCCCAGGAAGAGTCTGGGCTGAGGAGATGGGGAGGTTTGCCCATTCTCCACCCCCAGCTCCCAGCTGAGGAATGGAGGAAGAGAGCAGGAGGGGAGTGGGAGATCTGGAAGGCATCTGGGAGCTAGAGTAAGGGATTTTCCGCTGGGAGTGCTGGGAGGTTCTGGAACCTTCGGCTCCAAACGTACCGGTTACTTTGTAACCACTGGCTGGGTCCGCAGCTATTCCTTCAAGGGCCCGAGATTGGTGCTCAGGGCTAGGGAACATGCAAAGAACAGATGTCCTGGGAGTCATTTGGAAGAGGGAAGGAGGGCAACCCAAATCTTTGAACCTGTGGGGCATCAGTGTGAATAGCATGTGCAGAGGTCTGAGATCAGGGGATGGGCTTGGTGGGCCAGAGACAAGAGGTCCGGAGATGGAGGAGGGGGGTTGCTGAGAACAATTGGCGAGGTCTGCAAAGGCCAGGCCTTGCAGGTCTTAATTTTAAGATTTTAACCTTCATCCCAAAGGCAAGGAGAAGCCACCAAAGGCTTTTAAGCAGAGAGGTGACAATTTTCTTTGCTTTTCAGAAAGATCGCTGTCACTACGGGATTGAAGGGGGCCGAGTGTGAGAAGACAAATGAGGAGCTTGCGGTATAGGTGGGAGACGGTGGCGCGGGGGCCGGTGGTGGTGTGGAGGCGGGAGGGGTGGTGGGCTGTCACCCGGGGCCTGGTGCCCGGACGGTGGGGCAAGGGAGGCATGGCTCCAGGATGTCTGGCTTGCAGACGATGGCACCATTCGTGGTGAGAGGGAACACCAGGCGCAGGTTGGGCAGAGAGGGTGAGCTCAGCCTCAGTGCTGGTGCATTAGAGACACTGAGGCATCCAAGTTGAATGAGCGGTTGGATATTTAAGGCTGGAATTCACAGCCATGTCCGGGCTGGAGATGCAGAGCTGGAGCTGTTAGTAGTTAGGTGCCAGCTGAAGCTGCCTGCTTACTGAGGCCCCCTTGGGTCCATTGCCTGCTCCAAGAGGCAGTTCCTGACCCCCCACGCTGCCCCAAAGCTGGCTCAGGGCTCCCTCTGGGCTTTCACAGCTTTCTCACTGCAGAGTGTGGTCGGCGTCTGCCTCCCCCCTTCAATGGCAAGCTCCAGGAGGACAGGGACCACGTGCATCTCTGCATCCCCAGAGCCCAGCACAGATCCTGGCACAGAGGAGGCATGGGGGGCAGTTTGGTAATTGATGCATGGACCGACTCTCAGAGGAATGGGCCAGCATAGAAGGGAATGAGCTTCCTGCCCCAGAAGGCACATGAGCAGGGGTTCTGTGGGCCCATGGGGGAGTAGGGGAGATTCCTGTTCCCAGCAGGTGTTCTCTGGAGACCCTCTCAGCCCTGGATTCTAGCTTTCCAGGACCTGAGTCATTTCCCCTAGGGAGTCCAGTTTGGGCTGGGTTTCTGGAGGCTGTGCTGACCTCAGCAGGCGCTCCCCTTCCCCTCAAGCCTCTCCTCTCTGGAGCTCCACCCAAGCATAGATGCCTTGCTAGGGTTTGCAGAAGCTGCTGAGGTAGCTTTGGCTGGGGCTACTGGGGCTGGCCGCCTGCCCTACCCAGCCTCCTCGACCTCGGCCTTGGCCTGAGCCCTCCTCCCTCCCTAGTCACCTCTGCTCTACTCCATTGCATTCTTTACTGCAGCAGCTTGGCCACTGCAAGAGCCAAAGTGGGTCTTAGCCTGGAGATTCTGGGGGCTTTGCAGGAAGGGGGCGTACCTGGAAGGAGGGGGAAAGGGAGCAGAGTAGATAAGCTGAGAAGGGAGAGGGAAGGTCTGGGAAGGGGCTAACGAGAAACAAAATGTCTCCACTGGGTTGGAGGACCTTTGAGAGTATCTGGCTCCCTTGCTTTGGCCAGAGAGAAACTGAGGAGCAGGGGTGGGGGGCTGGGAGGGGGACTCTTCGGGCATGGGAATTGGAGTGTGACTTGCCAGAGGATACACAGGGCATAAGGAACCTCCATGTGATTGGGGAGGTGGGGAAGGGACGGGGAGCAGAGGGCCCTGGAGGCCAGGGAAGGCCATGGCAGTTGGCTGTCCCACCTGGAGGAGGGGTTAGGGAGGTGTGGTAGTCCTGAGACAGAAGGTTCTGGAGTTGAGGTTGGCTGAGACTGAATCAGCCCCACTCTCTTATCTTTTCTCCCCATCACACTGGAACTCCTGGAAAATAGGGACTGCATCTTCCATCTGATTGAGACATTCCTAAGGCAAAGAATAGTCTGGAGTCTCCCTGAAGTTGGAGGACTGGCTCGCCCACCAGACTGGGGCCAGGACAGGACTAAACCTCCATCCTCTATCCATCCACCGCCCTGGGGGCTAGGGCAGTGCAGGCTGGAGAAGGGACTGGGGGCTTGCACTTCAGACGGGCCTAAACGTTGACATGACTGACCAGCCCTGCCCCATTCACAGAGGCAAAGGTGAACCTTGAAGCCTGTGAAATGAGAGAGAAAACCAACAGAGAGGAGGATTCCAGCTTCAGGGGCCTAATCCTCACAGCGTAGCAGGGCCTGATAACACACACATTGTTACAAGAGGTGGGAATGTTGGGTTATTCCCACCCTGGCTCAGAGAGCTCAGCCTGAGATAACTGTGGTGGCCATGGTCCATGCCCACTGGCCCGGTGCTGACAGCAGACACTGCAGGGGACTGCCGGGCTGCCCCAGGAAACCCAGAACTACCTTGACTTCCAAACCACTCTACACATGACTCCGGGAACTTAAAAGGACCAAAACACAGCAGCACCATCTCTTTAATGTAATTTTATTCTTGTTTTTAAAAAGTCATTTTGCTTTTTTTTCAGAGTGTGCTCACTAGTGAAAATTTGAAAAATGGAAATTGAAAGAAAAATAAACACACCCACAATTGCACTATGCAGAGACCTTTTTGACAAATTTCCTTCCAGGTTTTTTTTCTATGCATATTTTCTCCATCGTTGCGTTAACACTGCTCTCATCTTTAAAACTGTTTTATTTTTTTCTTATGATTTTTTAGGTAAAGCATGCTCTTAGTTTAAAAAAAAAAAGGAAAGTATAGGAGAACATTAAAAAAGCAGGAAAAAATTAATCAAAATCCCATTATCACATTGTTGTGTGAAGACATTGGAATATTTACATCTAGTAATTTTTCTCTGCCCCCACGTGTTGTTGTTTTTTTAACACGTTAGGAACCGTAAGTACACGTGCTCTGTTTACAATGTGGGAGACAGCATAATGTATTTATAACAACAACAACAAAGACCTTAGGGTTTTGTTCACTTACGAGCTGAGTGACTTTGGGAAAGTTACTCTCACCTCTAAAACCTCAATTTCCTTAATTATATAATGAGATCAACCATCATCCGGTTAGAGAATTGCTTCACAGATCTGTGTATATAAAACACCTGACAATGCATCCAGCAGTTAGGGAGCCCTCAATAAACATGTAGTGGACATTTGTCACATTTTTTGCTGCCTAAAATGAATCCATTTTTATATTTTGAATGAATCTCCCTGGAGGTGAGTCCTTATGGAAGTTAGGACCCCACCTTCCACCTCAAAGCCAAAGGGGGCCGGATACTCTCCCACTGTTACCCCCTGGCAATTTGGCCAGCTATTTCTGCCTCAGGACTTTAATGTGACAGTTAGTGAGGCTGGGAGGATGATTCATTAGAATGTATTTGTGCTTGGGGCGCCTGGGTGGCTCAGTTGTTTCAGCGTCTGCCTTTGGCTCAGGTCATGATCCCAGGGTCCTGGGATGGAGTCCCATGGCGGGCTCTCTGCCCCTGCTCTGTAAGGAGTCTGCTTCTCCCTCTGCCCCTCCTCCCACTTGTTCTCTCAATCTCTCTCTCTCAAATAAATAAATAAAATCTTTAAAAAAAAAAAAGCAGTATTTGGGCTTATGTCATTTAGCAGTGCGTATCTGGGTGTGTAGCACTGTGAAGATACGCAAAGGCCATACTGGTGGAGGTGTCGGGACCAGCTGTTCCTATGCTATGACCTTGGCTGTGAATTCAGGTGCCCACTCATTTGATTCTCCAGGTTTGTCATCCATCCTGAGCTGCCCAGTGGAACTGCTAATGATGTCTTTTCTGTTTTGCTCAGCTGAGTCAGTTTCTGTTGCTTGCAACCACAAAGGTTAGTTCCTAAATCTTTCAACAAGAAAATAAATTTCAGGCACTCGCTTTAATTACCAGCCAAAGTTTTAATGCAGACAGGTCCTGGATGTGCTAGAAGTGTTGTGCTGACTGTTGGCCTTTTGGACAAAGAACAGGGTGATCCTAGATCTGTGCCTCCCTGCTCAGCCCAGAGCCAGCCTGGAGAGAGGACTTACTCAGAGCTGCTGAAGGAAAGAATGAAGGGAGAGAGTGGGTAAAGGAGGGATTTCTGTATGTTTGCTTCCTACAGGCAACTTGTGTGTGGTTCCCTTGAATTCCTCAGCCTCCTTGGACCTCCACTGGGTGAATCCTGTGACTTGAGCAGCCTGGAACCTTGGCAGCTCATTTTCTCCCCCCCCCACCCCCGACTGGGTTTCCTGTAGGATGGCATGGCCCAAGATAAAAACCCTGGTGTCTCTCCAGTCCACCTCCTAAACATTTCTTAATCTATACCTTGCCTCCATCCCCAGGATATCATCTCAGCCATTACTGCTTCTCATTTTCTGAATTTGCTTACGGACACCTTGCTCATCATAGGACTGGTCTTCAGGAGGCCAGTTAGGCATCAGGAGCAGACCCCCACCCCCGCAGAGGCCAGCTCAATTTTGTCCAGTAAGACTGCTTGCCTGGGTATCTTAGGCAGGGGGCTGTGGGCAGGCCCAGCCAGCCAACAAGTGGAACTCCAAAGAGACCAGCCGGGCCTGAATCCCACCTGGAGCCAAGCTGGGACTATATAAGGGGGACTATTGGTGTGTCCTTCTAGAACTTCTGGAGGGCAGTGCCTGAGTCTCGTTCATCTCTGTTTCCCCCACTCCCACCTGCTCCCAGTTCCAGAACAGGGCCTGGCATAATGTCCGTGCTCAGGAAGCGTGGATTGGTCAGAGACTCTGAGATTATTGCTTCAGTCCTTTCTTGGCATGCCATCAGAAGTGAGACCTGGACCTGGCTACGTCTCCTGCTTCATCTCCCCCATTCCTACCTTATGCTGTAGGCTCCATCCACACCAACTAGTTCCCTGAATGTGAGCCAAGCTGTCTTCACTGCCATGCCTTTGTACGTGCTGGACCCTCCACTCAAGGCCCTTCCTCAGCCAGGTCAGCCTGAAGAACTCCCACTAATACATCCTTCTTTTAAGGCTCACTGAGTGCAAGTACTGCCTCTTCTAGGGAGTCTTCTGGAACTGGCCCTGGGAGGCCTCCCTCACTGTCTGTGCCCCCTCTGCACCCTGCCCATGCAGCCCTCTGTGATACCACTTGGCACAGAGTATTGTAGGTATATGTCCACACAAGGCAACACTTCTGAGGGAACTGGACCTGTTTCTCTCTGTACCTCCAGTGCCTAGCCAGAATCTGGCACAGAGGGAAAACCAGAATGTGTTTGTTTCCTCTCTACCCACCCCCACCTCGTGGAGGCAGGAGATGTCGTGGGAGAGGTTGCAGGGCCTTAAATGCCAGGCTAAGGAGAGAGGCTTGGTCAGATTTTCATTGTTGAACGATCCTAGTGGCTGGGACCCCTATCATTTAGGGTAAGAAGAGTGGTTTTTCACTTTGGCTCTCTCTCAGCCCAGAGAACAGGGGTTAGTTCTCTGGAAGGAAGATGGAAGATGGGCCTCTGCCTGGGGTTATCACTCCGGCTTCCCCTGGACTCTCTTGTCCTTTCTGCATTCACTCCTAAATCCTGAAATCTCTTGCCAGAGGCCTGGGGTCTAGGATCCACTCCCACGACTCAAGGGCCAGGTCCAAACCTCAATCCCCTGTTATGTAAGTGAATTATCCTCTCTTCCCAACCAGCGCCAGCCAGATCTCCTCCTCCTAATTGATTCAATCTTCTCATACCAGAGAGCTGGGCGGGGTTGGGGAGACAGCGTTGATCAGAAGCCAACACATCAGTGACGTAGGCTCATTAATTACAGGGAATCTAGGTCATGGATTGGCTCTGAGTGGCTCTGATTCTCCTCCTCCCCAGTCATTGGGTCTCTGAAAGGACATTTCATCTCCTCATTTCTCAAACCCCAGTCTTACATGAAGAGAAAGTTGAGGGTCCCATAAAACCCTATCTATCTCAAATTTCCCCAAACCCTCAGCTCTGGACAGAAATTCCCTGCATTCCAATCTGAGCACAGGGCATAGCTAAACATAATTTATTGAGAAATGAGGGAGGAACAGATGCTTTAATTTGGGGGTAGGAAGAGACCTTGGGGTTGTCTTTATTTACTTTCTTCATCAAGCAAATCTTCACTTTGTAGCTTCTCTGATAAAGGATCCTTGTCCAGATCTTGTGTACCCCCAGAGATGGGGAGCTCACTCCCCTAAGATAGTCCTTCCCTTGTATGATGGCCTTTCTCGCATGGGGCTGAGATATCAGCATTGTGACTTCTGCTGGGACCCAGTTTTGCCTCTGGGGCCACAGGGCATGCCCCAGGACAGCCAGCCAGATCCTGAGACATGATGGTTGCTCTTTTTCAGGATGAACACCTGGCTCTTTCACCAGTTCCTCATTTGGTAGACTTTACGTATTACTCCTCACTGTTATCTCTTATGTGGACAAGTCATGGAGATCATCATCTCTCCAGATGCACAGAGCAGAACACAGACTCCAGGGCAGTGTGAATAGCTCAGGTCAGGGCAGGACTGTCACCTTTCCTGATCTTGATATTAGAGTTCCATTGATACAGCCTGAAATTGCCTGAGATCCTTTGAGGCTTTAACACACTTTTGACTCTGCTTATGCACAGAGTCAGCAAATCCCCATTGTCATTTTTCTGACATAAGCAATGGAAAGTCTCCATGAAAATGATCTTTGTGATATTAGGAACATCTCCATGTTTCTTCCCTGTAATTCTTTTCATCTACCCTGACATTTATCTTCTCATACAATCATGTAATTATCCATCCACTCATTCACCCACACAACTATCCAACTATATGTTAATCCATCTATTCACCAACCCCACTATCTGCCTACATACCATTCCATTCAGCTGCCCATAGATTCATTCATGTACTCAATCACCTGTCCATCCACCTACCTACCTACCAACCCATTTAACCATTTATACATTTCTATCTGCCTATCTGAGCATGTACGTAACTGTCCATCCAACCATTCATCCACCATCTACCGATATAACTACCCACCCATACATACATCTCTTCATCTGTTCCCTCTCCCAGTCATCCATACATCTATATTCATCATCCATCCATCCATCCATCCATCCATCCATCCATCCATCCATCCATCCAGTACTTACTGGGATTCTATTACCTTTCAGATCTGTGTTGAGTATTCTGAGCGATTCAAAACTGAGTAAAATATAGGTGCTCACTCTTTGGGAGCCCACAAACCAGATGATGGCAAGTACTATAAAACAGGAACAAAGAAAATGCTTTGGGGATTCAGAGGAGGGAGAAGTGGTATCTGGATAAGGTTATGGATGCCTTTCCACCAGGGTAAACTTTTGGTTTGGGCCTTAATAGAACAACAGTATTTGGGCATATATAAATGCATTGGACGTAATTCCAAATAGAAGAAGTAGCATAAAACCTACTAGAGGAGAGATGTCATGTCTTATTCTTTATACCCCCACTAAAGTACTTAGTACAGAACTGGGCACACTTTAGTAACTTAATACATACTTGGTGATTAATATTTTCCCTTCTCTTCTCTAAGAGGGATACCCCCAACACTTAATCAGGATAAGAGTTTACCCTTTCTCTTTAAGAGGATTCTATGGTTGCATTGCTGGATGGCCTTGGAGAAGTAACAAAACCTTTCTGGGGTTCTCTGAGTTTGGGGTTGGGGTTGAATTTCTGTCTCTATCAGGTGGTCCTTTCCCCCTGATTTTAATTATTTCTACTATGTTCTCTGCTCTCTTCAGAGACATCAGCATTTCCACATACCTTAAATTTTATTTTCTTTTGTTGGCACCAATAAACTCAATCCCAGCTGTCTTCAACTTCCCCAGCCTCATCCCCAGGCAAGAAATTCTGTAATACGGAAGAAGGGGGAAGTTCTGTGCAAGCGGAATAGCACTGAAGTAGAAGTCAGGAGCCATGAATTCAAAACCAGCTTTGCCATGAACTTGCTATGTGCCCTCAGGCAAATCTCTTTCCCTCTATGTTTTAAAACTCCCCCCACCCCCGCATAGAATCTTAGTACTGAACACAGCATTTGAGATCCTCCAGCCCAATATCCTCATCTTATAAATGGAAAAATAGCCTCATAAAGGGCATGTGACTTGTTCTAGATCATATCTAGATTAGTGGCAAAGCCAGAACAGATTTCCTGACTTTCAGCTCAAGGTTTTTTTTTACCCAACCACAATTTTTCAGTCTCCAGTCACAGCCCCTATATATCTCAGGAAGAGCTTCCTCTCCCATCTCCATTCCCCAGGAAGGAACCTGTGTCTTCCAAATGTTTTGACTATGTGTTACTGGGTGGGGGCTGGGCAGGCAGTATTTAAGAGCAAGTATTCCCAGCCTGATGGAGTTAATTATATTCATCAGGAAGAGAGAAGAGAAAGGAACAAGGCGCTCTGGTTATCTACTGGGCTCTAATCAAATTGAGAAACGAGGAAATTCATCACCCAGAGGCTAAGGGAGTTCGAGAGCTTGGCTTCCGAGGGCTCGGAGAACTCTAATGGGTTGGGCGCTGTCCAAGGTGCTGACATCTTCACTTACTGCTCTGAGTTGCTGGGAGGAGCTGGGAGGGGACCACTCTGGGCAGAGGCAGGGCAGCTTTTAGGAGATGGCCCAGGATACAGCAAGGAAAGGTCTGGACATGTTGGGGAGAGGCTTGAGTTCCTATTCTCCCTTCTGAATCTTCCCTTTTCCATTCATTTGTTTATCTTCTTTAGGGAAAATATCCCTTCTTATGGCCAGAGCCCTCGGCTGAGATTGAAGAAACAGAACAGAAGGAAAAGCCCTAGACCCTTTGCTTTCAGGGAGATGGACCCCAGTATGAGGGTGGAAGCCCAGTTCTTGGCCTTGGGGACTTCCCCATCTTAAAGGGCGATGTGACTTCTGCTTTTATTAAATCCTCAGTCCAGTGATAGAGCCATGAACTGCATTTGAGGATTTATTAATCCGGCAGAGGAATGTCACTCTGTCTTTAACTCAGGTATGCTTTAAGGGACGCATGGCCCATGTCTAAATGGAGCCTCCAGTCTGATGGGGAAGACATGGTCTTCCTCTGAAAAAAATCTGTCTGGCTAAGGAGACATGTTCTTGATTTACGGGAAACCTCAATTATAATCAGGGAGACAAGATGGACAGATAAGTTAAAATGTGCACAATAACCAACCAAAGGGCTCAGATCTCCATGCTCATGTTTGAGGTTATTCGCCCTAGATATATATTTTTTAAAGATTTTATTTATTTATCTGACAGAGAGACAGCAAGAGAGGGAACACAAGCAGGGGAGTGGGAGAGGAAGAAGCAGGCTTCCCGCTGAGCAGAGAGCCCGACGTGGGGCTCGATCCCAGGACCCTGGGATCATGACCTGAGCCGAAGGCAGATGCTTAACGACTGAGCCACCCAGGTGCCCCTTGCCCTAGATATTGTTAATCAAGGAAAATTTTCTGGTAGAGGTGAGCTTGAACTGAGCTTATAGGAAAACAAGAGACTTTGGTCCCTAGATCTTAGGCCTCCTGAGAATCATGACCGTGCCTTTTCATTCCCTATATCCCCTTTGGAGTAAGTACAAGCCCAGGCACAGAGAAGGTCCTTGTTCAATGAATAATCACCAGTAGATAGTGAATGTACCTACTTGGTGTTTGGGGACATAGCAGAGTGGGGATGGTGTAGAGATCAAGGAGGAGGGTTAGTTGGAATGGAGAGCCTGAGGCTGGAGTGGGGGGATAGCAGTGGAGTGATAAGATGGGCAGAGGGAGTAGCCTAATGTATGTCCAGGCCACTGAAGTACAGCATTTGGAACAACTCCCTCGTGTTTCTGGAACTGGTGAGAGATACTTTATTGAATCTTGGATTGTTAAAGCTAGAGACTATTAAGTTACAAAATCATAGACTGCTCAGCTTCTAGAGCCACACAACCATGGGTAGTTAGACTATTAAAACCATAGCATCTTAGCAGGGCAGAACACAGTGTGTTAAAATTATAGAACTGTAGAATACTAGAGCCAAAGAGCCAAAAGTCCATACTAGAGAATCTTAAAATCCAAGAATCTGAGTGTCAAAAGGGAAAAGAAATCCTAGTTTATTGATTCCCACTGTTTGTATCAATTATGGTGCCAGGAGTATTCAAGCATATTATTCCATTTAATTTCTTCCACAATGTTTAGGCCATTTAGTCCCATCTCTACTCAGTGGAGTACTTCTGTCAAAGGTTTATCAAACATAGGCTTGCATGAGCTTCATGACAGGGGAGTCATTACCTCTGTGCATACCTCTACCCCCTGCTGAATGGCAAATAGAAAGTTCTCTCTTATGTAAGCCGCACTCTCTTCCTGTAGTGCCTCCACACCGGTCTGGCTCATGTCCTCTGAGCTACACTGACTAAGTCTAATCTCCCACTCACATGACAGCTTTTCAGATGGATAAAGACAGTCTTTATTTCTTTCTTCTCTAGGATAAGCTGGTTTGTTCATCATGTAGCTAGAAATGGGACAGCAAATCAAAGAATATTTGAGCCAGATAGGCCCTTAGAGGTCATTTTGTCCAGAGACTTCCTTTTACTGCCAGGCAGTACAGCCCTATGGTCGGGAGCCTGGGCTTTAGAGAGAGACGAGCATGAATTCAGAATCCAGAGATCCAGCACTAAGCACTAACTTCGTGTGTAACCTTGGGCAAATTACCTAATATATTGGGCCTCCATCTCTTTATCCATAAAATAAAGAGAATAATAGCTGATGCGAAGATTGAATAAGATAATGCAGAGGAAGCTCTTAGAGGAGTGCTTGGCACACAGTAAGCAGTCAGTAAATATTAGCTATAATTATTGGAGGTCCAGAAGGGCAGGTACTTGCTCAAGATCACAGAGCAGCTCACAGGCAGAGCTGGGGTTAGACCAAGGACTGCTGCCTCCCAGGGCAAGTCACTTTCCTGTTTACATTTCCACTCTGTCTTCCTTGGGAAAAGGAAATAACTCCAGAGGGAACTGTAATACTTTGCTTATTGAATCAGTTAGATTGCATGTGAGAGTATACCTGATTAAGAGGCTTAATTAAACCTTTTGCTTCTTTAACAAGGAGACCAGAGGAAGGTGGATCCAGGTTTGTCTGGTGACTCAACCATGTCTAACGACCTAGGCTTTTCCCATTTTAAGCTTTGAGAGAGACTCCTCTGCCTCACAAGATGGCTGATGTGGCACCAAGCACCATGTCTTCTCCAGCAGGAAGAAAGGCCATGGAAGCATAAAGGGTCTTCTCTCATGCCGATGTCTTATCCAGGAGGGGATCTTCCCAAGCAGACCATCCCCTTATACCTCATTGACCAAAATGAGGTCACATGTCCACTCTCAGACCACTTGCTGGTGAAGATGAAGGCATTTCCATGAATGGTTTGGATTATCCCTGTGACTAGGCACCTTGCTACTGGAACAAGGAAGAGGGACTTGGCTGTGGGAAGGCAACCAGTAGCGCTTGCCATACTTACTCTGTCTCCTCTCTGGATTGGCCTCCCCTGGCGTCTTCACGTCTGCCAGGGAGCCTGCCCTGGTTTCCACCCGCGTCCAGCACACCCTCTTCTACCATGTAATTGAGCATCACCCAATTCAAGTCTACTTTGCCAAGCTCTCTCATCTTTCCATGTTCATATCTTGTCCCAGACAGTCTGTGAGCACTGGGAGAATAATAGCAGCTACTAATGAATAAGTACCTATTGTGTTCCAGCCACTGCTCTGGCCACTTGTAACCAGCTTCCAGATGGCTTCCAATGATCCATATCTCCTGGTATTCACACCCTTTTGTGTTCCCCTCCCACATTATACTGGGGTTAGTCTGTGAGACCAATAGAATGTGGCAAAAGTTATGGTATATCACTTCCAAGATTACATTATAAAAGACACCATGGCTTCCATCTTGGCAGCACACATCCTCTTCCGTGGATCATTCATTGCAGGGGAAGTTAGACACCATGGCAAGAGTGCCCTTATGGAGAAGCTTGCATAAAAATTAAACCCATTGACCACCTGCTAGCAAAGAACAGAGGCCTGACAACAACCACAGAGTGAGCCTGGAAGTGGATCCCAGTTGAGCCTTCTGATGACTGTGGCCCTGACTGACACCTGAATGCAACCTCATGAGAGATTGTGAGCCACAGTCTCCCAGTTAATCCACTTCTGGGTTCTCGATCCTCAGAAAATTGTGTGACATAATAAACGTGTTGTTTTCAGCTGCTAAGTTTTGGGGTAGTTTGTTACTCAGCAGTAGTTAACTACCATAGCGCTATATTGTCACATTAAATCCTCACAACATCCCTGAAAGGTGGAGTTTGTTTCTCCCATTTTGAGGATGAGAAAACTGATGCTGAGATGAGGGCAGTGACTTTTCACACCTGGAAAGTGGTGGAGCTGGGATTTGCCCTCATGTCTATTGGATTCCAGAGCAGAGGGAACCTGGTTCTGTTTTCTCAGCTAGAATGTCTGCAGGATGAAGGTTGAGGAACTGGGAATGGGAGGAGGCAGTCTCTTTCTCTGATGTCTTTTCTCTCCTTTTTTTCATTCCAGCCACATTAGTTAGCAGCCACTACATCATCTAGTGTGTATATGTGATTCTGGGACAAGAAGTTGTATCAGAAAAAACAGCAGAGTTTTGAGAAGCTTTTGAGTGACCTTGGACAAATTCCTGCACTTTTCTGGGCCGTGGTTTCTTTGTCCACTATGGGGAATAAAATCCTCCTTCCATATGCATCACCAGGAAACCTGGAAGATCAGGTGTGAGGGGATTTTGTAAAATGCGAAGTGTCGTGATTACAGAAAGGTCTGCTTTGAGTATGGAGCACCCCTGACCCAGGGCTCTCAGTCTGTAGGGGAGGCAGCCCCACACAGTGACCTCTGCACAAGTGGCAAGTGCTCCCTCTTCTCTCCCACCTGAGTCTAGCTTCAAGAGACAGAGAATACGGAGAGAAATTGAAGGCCCCGCCCACTTCTTCAGCCTCATCCCTCACCATGACCTCTCTGTTAGGCCACACCGCAGCCCGGCTGAACTAGTGGAAATTCCCCAAGCCTGCTGGGAGCTTTCTGTATGCTGACACTTTATCTGTGCCATTTCTTCTCCCTGGACACCCTTCCCAACTTCTCCACCTGGTGTGTTCCTACTCATCTTTCAAGACTCAGCTTAGATGCCCCCACTTCTAGGATGCCTCTCTTGACCTGGTTCAAAGCCTCCTACTTCTCCCCTTGATTAGTGCGCCAGCCTCCTGCCTGAGCTCTTGGCCTCCAGCTTCCTTTTTCCACTCAAAGCCCCCATGGTGCAGCCAGCAACCTTTCTAAAAAACAAATCTTGTCCTGTCACTCCCTGCTTAAAATAACCAGTCAATGGAATAATCCATCAATCAATGCTTCAAGGGCTTCTTGCCCTCAGGAAGATATCCAAAGCCTTCAGCTGGAACCCAAGGCTTGGTCCCCGCTGGTGTCTCCAGCCTCAGCTCTCCAGTCTGATTGCCCTGCATACACGGTACACCCCTGCCACATTGTTCTTGTGTCATATCTCAGACGCACCTTACTCTCTCATGCCTCCCTGTCTTTGCTCATCCTGATGTTTCTTTTTTTTTCTTAAAGATTTTATTTATTTATTTGAGACAGAGAGAATGAGAGAGAGAGAGCACATGAGAGGGGGGAGGGTCAGAGGGAGAAGCAGGCACCCTGCCAAGCAGGGAGCCTGATGCGGGACTCGATCCAGGGACTCCAGGATCATGACCTGAGCCGAAGGCAGTCGCTTAACCAACTGAGCCACCCAGGCGCCCCATCCTGATGTTTCTCATGCCCATTCCCGTCTTCTCTACCTGGGGACTTCCTGCCTAATCTTCTAAGCCAGCTCTGATTTAACCTCTTCTGGAAGCTTTCCTGGTGGCCCCAGGAAGAGTTCATGGCTTCCTCTTCTTCCTTCTCCTATTTGACGAGTCATGCTTTTGTTACCGTTTGTCAGTTTGTCAGCTTACACTGGGAGTTTTCTGTATCTGACTCTGGCTGTGTCCCCAGCAGTGCCGCTGCCGGGACACAGAGCAGCCATGTGGGATTTGTTGGTTGGTTGGTTGGTTGGTTGGTTGGTTGGTTGGTTGGTTGGTTGGTTGAATGAGTGAATGGTGGATGAATCCAGCCTTGAACCATCACTTCTTGGCTGGCCCCAAGGTAAACCCATTTTATAGCAAAAGGGGAAGCAGAGGAAGGGACTGCTCTGGAAGGGAGAAAGAAAATCAATAAAAATGTAAATCTAGTTGAGAAATGCTGTCCCAGGCTGGCTGTGGAGAGAGATAAGACTGGGCAGGCTGAGCCCTGGCTGACAGTGGAAGGGAGATTAGGGGACAAGCTACAGCCAGGGCAGCAAAGGGAGTGTGTCTCCCCTCAGTGGTGCCTCCTCCCCCTGTCTTCACCCCCGATCCCACCTCCATGCTCTATGGGCTCCTTAAATTCTTTCAGGGACAGGGGAAGTAAATTTACAAATACTGGTCATCCGGTGCACTGCCTGTGAGCGAGTATGTTATTTGGTCTTCACAACTTTTGGGAGACAGGAGATAGGAATGATCAGCCTTACCATACAAGTGAAGAAACAGATGCAGAGAAGTTAAGTCACTTATTCAGGGTCACACTGTGAGTAAGTGGCAGTCAGGATTTGAACCCAAATTTCACTGACTCTAAACCTCTGGTCTTTTCACTCCACTCCACCAGAGGTCTACAGCCAGACTTCGGATGGTCCCCAACCTCTGAAATCAGAGGCACAGGTGTTTATACGATGGTGTGTGATTTTAATGGAGATACATCTTTTATCATTCTCTAAGGTGGTTGTCATCCACTCTCCATTACCTGTGCCAGGCTGTCTCCCTAGAGGTGGTGGCCTTTTGAGTTGAGTCTGGAAGATTGAGTAGGACTTCATGAAGTGGGATGGAGAGGCAAGCAGTGGGGTGGGGATGAAGAAGTCCTGTTAGGTGGAGGGAAGAGCACACATTGGGGCCTCTTAGGGGGAAAGGATTCAACAGGGCCAAAGAATGGCAAAGGTGCTGTGGGTTCTTGCTCTTCATTTATTTGCACTCTAGTCATGGCGCCTGGCTCCCGGCTCTGGAGAAGCATCTCCCTGCTGCAACTTTCTAGCATGGGTCTATGGGCCAAAGGGCTTCTGAGCCAGGCATCAGGATGTTCATTCTGGTTCCAGGAGAAACTGCTGGATTTTACTACCAGTCAACTCTAGCGTGGAGACAATGCCTTTCTCCCAGCTTCCGGATGCAGGGTGAGAAGAAAGAACTCATAAATGCAATTGCTTATGGCTCCTCATTGGCCAGAGGCCATAAGAGGGCTGTTCCCTGGACTCCCTTGGTCCCTGGGAACCCCTCCAGCCCTGACCTGCTCCACCCCTGGCTCTCAGCCCTGTGGCTCTCTTGTGATGACTCCTGGAGTCTCCTCACCCTGACCAGCCTGGGAGGCTTTAAGCATAAGGACCTCACTTTCTCCTTCAAATCTCAGCTCAACCCAGAGGCGGACTCAGCATGAAGCTAATGCGGCTTGAGTATCGTCGTTCTCTCCTCAGGCCTAGGGAGGGGCCTCTGCAATGTGTTCAGGTTGTGTGTTCTTGGGAAATTTGCAAAGGTAAGGTACTTTAACCACAAGTAGTTAAGATTGCTAGTTCTTCCTACTCCAACTACTTGTGTCCCAGTTTTTCTTTATGTGAGGTGGTTGGAGGGGCCATGGGCATTTCTGGGATCTGGCTAAGGGGCGGTTGAATTGGGGATCAACTTAATTTGGGTTCATTGGGATATATTTATATGGTTCTCAGTCACCTCTGTATTTGGTAACTTATTGCTAGCCACCTGCATGTAGAGAATGGCCTCTAGGAATCTTCTTACCCACTGTCCAACTCACTTGGCATTGTGACATCAAGGTGTCATATCCAGAGGTCATCTTGTGACATCTATGTGTTTTATGTGGCCTGGCCCTGGAAGTACATGGGCAATAGAAGGAAAACAGGTTTGCAATGACGGAACCAGAAGCTAGGCTGCAGAAAATCCTGCCAGTCTTCAGGGAGAAGAATGTATTCAGGGAGAACATGTGCACAACAGTTAGTAAAAAAAAATATGCTATTTTTCTGAATTGTGTGATGTATTTGCTTTGACTTTTCTCATTCTAGGTACTCACTTTCTTACCTAATTTTGTGCTCTTTTTCTTAAAGAGGGCTCCCCAAAGTGTATAAGCCTCAGTTCCCACAAAACCCTGGCTCCACCATTTATGTTCTGTATGATTTTGGGCAAGTTGCTTATTCGTTCTGAACTGTTTCCTCTCCTATAAAATGTGAATGACAATTTGAACAGGTGAGGACTCGGAAAGCTTCATGACCTTATTCCATTTCTGAAACCATTACTAGAGGAAGTAACCCCGTCAAATGAAAATTAGACCAGAATATACAGATAGGGAAAGATGTTATATGCAAGAAGTAACAGTGAGCAATGAATCCAGTAAAACTTAAATCTAAATAACTGGAAATAATGTGGTTGCTGCGAACTCTAATGCACTTTGTAAGAAAGGAATTTTGTAATATAAGAGACATGATGCAAGAACAAATTTAATAATAAGCTGTGTCTATAATTCCAGATTATTTCTGCAAAACCTGGGGAACAGGAGGGAAGGAGGGGGAATATACACACGTGAACGGCCTCATCTTGTTGGAAGAAACCTTGAAATTCTTGGCATTGATAAATACAGGCTCAGATATTTATTAAACATTCAAGGTGTCAACCAGTAGAATCAAAATGGGAGTTCGAATTTCTGTACCTTCTTCTTCCTCTTCTTTCGCGTGGGAGAGCCTCAAAGTCCTGCCACAGGAGCTGTTCGGAGGGCCAGAGCCACACATGTCCCCACTGCCCCCCGCTTGCCCCCCAGCTTCTCCCCTGCCTCCAGCACAGGGCTGGTCACAGGGCTTGGGAAGCCGCTGCTGACAGCTGTCTCCTGCCGCCCAAGCAGTTCTCAGTCAGGTCAGGTCAGGTGGCAACAGAATGGGCTGGAGTAGATGAGGAAACTCTCTCCCCTTCCTGGGGTTGGCGCGAGGGGGGGGAGGATGGGGGATAACCAGGCTGGAGAAGACCAGCCATAGAACAAGACAAGGCCCACTGAAGGACCAGGTGGTTCAGATCCAAGCATTCCACAGACCCACTCCTTACACACAGCGGACATTATAGGCCTTGGCCTTACAAAGAACAGGTCCTTACACCAACTCAGGCATCAGAGAGAACCAGACGTTGCCCCCAAAACGTGGTTATCGCAGAACCAGACGTTATCTACGGAGCGCTAGGCGGCACAGATTCAGGCACCGGGAAGGAAATGGTGAAATTTGGATTTTCATCAAGAAGGGTCACAGCGATTTTGGTGGGCCCTGGCCAAATGTGTGAAGTTATGGTGGCGTTAAGTACCAGTGAATGTGTGCTGAGTGTGTTTGGTCTCTGAAGTCAGAAAATGCCCAAGTGTGGGGCCTGAATCTCCCTCCTCACTGGAGCCCCTAAGGCAGAGACCAGGCCTCGCCTAGACTGTGGCTCCCTGAGGGCAAGGACTGGACTTTCCGGAGTCTACAGAGAGATCCTCCCACCTCAGCTAAGTGGCCCAGGGGCCCTCACACCAAGTTTGCTGAAGGCCCTGGCCCACCTGAATGTTCTGTGAGGCCAGCTTCCTCCCCAGTGGGCCCACCCCAGAGCTCAGGGCTCTGCCTCCAGGGGGCGCCAAATGGATATTTCTTGACAGGCTGTCCTGGCCCCACCTCCAGGCTGAGTGGGGCTGGGGAGGAGACCTGAGTCCATCCTGACCACACAGACGGTCATAGCCAGAAGGGGCCTACAAGCCCCCAAGTCCACTTCCACCTGTCAAAGATGGTGGCTGAGGCCCAGAGAGGGTAGGGTGCTCCAGGTGAGTGCCAGAGCTGGGCTAGGACCAGGTGTGTAAGGCAGCCTGGCCTACTATTGTCTACTTCTCTATTCTAGGGCCTGGGGGAAAGATACACAGTCCTTCCACCAGGAAAGCCTGGTTTCAGGTCAGCCCGTGTGGCTGGGGGAGCAAGGGGGAGGACCACCGTGCTTTAGACGTGGCCAACACACCAAACCCCTAGACAACTCTTTGGTTCAGATGAGTAACAGAGGCCCAGAGAGGGTCAGTGACTTGCCCGAAGTCACAGAGCAAGTTAGCAGAGAAGCCAGAATTGGAAAACAGGGTTCCTGACACCCAAGATTGGACAAAGGGTCCAGAGGAGGTACTCCTGCCCCTCTGGGGCCAGCTCACACTCTGGATTCCTCAGGCTTCTTTCCTGGCCCCGATGCCAACAGCTGCTGCTGTAGGCCAGATGGGGAGACGTTCACCTGGGTCCCCTCCTCTTTGTCTTGCTGCCTTAGGATGACCAAAATCAAGGCAAAGCAGGCCAGGGAGCCCGTCTTGAAGAAGAACTGGAGGCCAACGAACCTGGAAAAGACCAAGGGACCCGTGAACTTGGGACCTCCCTGTCCAGGGCCTGGGGGTCGGCCATCATCACCCATTGTGTGGTCAGAGACAGTGAAGCCTGGCGGTGGGGGGAAGAGGCCTCCAGCCCCAGGGCAGTGGACCCTATCACCATGGCCTTGGTTGGGGAGACAGGGAGGCCCCTGGAGTTGACCCCTGTGGGGGTCCTTCCCTGACAGAGGGGGAGAGGCTCTGCAGAAGCCTGGGCATCCTCCCTGCCCTGTCCCTGGCCAGCTTGTAGCCTGGGCCAGCCCTGCCTCTCTCTGGCTGTCCCAAGGGTTCAGGGGGCCTGACAGGTGCAACTTTAGATCACCCCACCTGCCACAAGGATTCCCTCTCCCCCGTTTGCCTAACTCACCAAGGCTCTTACTTGATTTTGTTTCCTCTAGGAAGGGCCCTGGTCATTCCTGGCCCTCAGAGCTGGCAGGGACCAGCTACCTGCTCCCAGCCCTGTTAGCAAGTCCCCTCCAACCCCCTATCCCATCCCAGCAGCCTCTCGGCCTTCAGGTTCCTTTGGGCTCCCCATTGCACAGATGGGAAGACTCAGTTCCAGAAAAGGCAGGTCTCCCAATGAGAGACAGAGCTGGGCTGGATCCCAGGCCTCCTGTGCCCTAGATAGGCCTTCTCCCAACCCCACTTCAACTCCTTGTCTCTCTCACAGCTGGGCTGCTCCCCGATTCTCCCCACACTCAACACCAATGACACGTTTCCTGCACAGACCATGGTTAGACCACTTGGGTTCAAGGCCCAGCTTTGCCAGTTATCAGCTGTGTGACGCTGGGCTGCTTTAACTCTTTCTCCATCCGTAAGAGTGGGGGACAGTAGCTAGCTCAGAAGACTGGTGAGCTCAGTGCAGGACATAGCACCTGCTGCTTAGCAGCGGGGTATAAATGGGCCTCTCGTCCCTGCTGCTGTCCTACCTGGGACCCCGGAGTTATTTCCAGCAGCCTTCCCACAGGGCCCTGGCAGCCCCCACCCCAGGTCTCACCGGTTTCGGAGCAGGTCGTGGTCATAGTAGCGGCAGACGGCCCGACGCCCACAGCTCTGGGCCCAGTGCACGCAGGTCGTGTCGATGGCGCTGCCGTGGAGCACCGGGCTGGGCATCCAGGCTGCAGGAGGAGGTGGTCAGGGGACAACGGGGCCCGGCGTTTCTGCATTCCCCGCCCCCCTGCTCCCTGGCAGACACAACCCCCCAGGGCCACTGGGGCCTCTTGGCCCGTAAGTCTCTGGCCCTCAAGCCCAGCCCTCACCCTGGTGTGGGATGCTGCCTCGTGGAGGGCTCTTCCGCTGTTTGCATACCCACCTCCAGGGTCCCAGGTCCCATCTGTTGCCTGGGGTCAGGAACCCTAAGGTCAGGAACTGGGTCCCGCTCATCCCTGTGCCCCCAGGCCTGGCACACAGTGGGTGTCTGAACTAAGGGTCCCAGGAAGGTGCTTTACCCAAAACTCTCAGGAGCATGAACTGGATTCCCACGGCTAGAGTCTTGTCTTCTTTCTTCACTCCCCTAATAAGTAGAAACACGGTGACCTGAGAATTGAGAGGTCCCAGCCCCCCAGTGGTTCTCACCATCCCCTTCTCTCCCACCACCCAGGGCCAGCCTCCCCCGGTCTGAGGGTCCTGGGCGTTGGGGCGGGGGTGGGCTCAGGCTCCCCACTCCATTTCCCTTCAACCTGTGGAGCCCAGCCCCCACATTCCAGGCACTAGCTATCAGGACCCTGTGCTGGCCTCCCTGTGTTCCTGCTCACAGACACCCCCACCCTCTCTCCCCACCCCGGGGCCCACCAAGTTCCTCCTCCTTCCTCCTACACTCGGCAAAACCTGAAACTCGGTAGCCAGACCTGCCTTCTAACTTCCCCAAATGCTGTGAGGCCCCAGCCTAGGATGCTGGGACCATCACTGGCTCCTCCTTAGGAATACCAGCAGCTAGTGTTTACAGAGTGCTTACTACGGGCTCTGTCATTCTATACTGCAGCCCCTACCTCACCCAGGTTATACCATTAGCCCATTTAACAGATAAGGAGACTGATGAATGTTCAGACAGGTTAAGTGACTCAGCTAAGATCCCAGAGCAGGTGGGTGTAGCGGGTGGGTGTCAAGAATCAGAATCTGCTGCCCACTGCCTGCATTAACTCCTCTTACATGGCCTGCCTGCTGGGACATGGGAGTCCTCTACCTTCTCTCTGGTGGCCAGCCTGTTTTACAGATCTACGTGTCTTCTTGTATTTGTGAGGGGTGCCATCCCCCTTTTAATTTTCCAAAAAACAGAATAAAAATAATCCCAGGGACACCTAGGTGGCTCAGTCGGCTAAGCGTCTGCCTTCGGCTCAGGTCATGATCCCAGGGTCCCGGGATCCAGCTCTGAGTCAGGCTGCCTGCTCAGTGGGGAGTCTGCTTCTCCCTCTCCCTGCTCCTTCTCTCTCTCTCTCTCAAATAAGTAAGTAAATAAATAAAAATCTAAAAACAAACAAAAAAAAGTGGTTTAAAAAAATAATCCCAGCACAATGAAAACTTGGAATTATCCTGCTCTGAGGTCCCAATTCCAGCCCCCGACCTAGGCATGCTGACTTCGGCCTCAGGTAACAATTTGCCAGTCCCAGCAGGCACCCTCAGGACAATGGGCTGGGTCCACAGTGGACACATAAGTGCTCACTGACTTGGAGTCATGAACCACACTGATAGGGCTTGGTTTTCTGGATGTTACCTCCTGCCGGCCCACCCACTATGGGCAGGGTGGGGGTGGGCAGTCAGGTGACACTCCACTTTCTCCTCACTGTGACTGGGTGGCCTCTCCCTGGGGCAAGCTTCTGAATTTCTCTGAGCCCCAGTTTTCTTATCTATAGATGGGGGGCACTTCACTTTAGTGGGTTGCCATGAGGATGAAGACAGGGCAGTGAGAACCTGGTCTGTTACAGGGGACCCAGGACACCCGAATGGCCTCCTTCTTCAAACCCCGCCTTCAGGATCCCTTATCCTGCCTGGGGTTAAGGACTTCTTGGTATCCACCGGCTCCGGCCCACGCCTGCTTTCACCTTAAGATGAGTATGAAGGAAGGTGTGTGGGTGAGACTGGCCAGGGCCGCACCCAGGCTGACCAGGAGCATGAAGGGCAGCACCAGGTGGCTGCAGGCTGAGTCGCAGGAGCCCGCCGGCACAGGGCCGCCCCCCACTACGCAGCTGCAGTTGGTGTAGAAAACCTAGAGTGGGAAGGGGGTGGAGAAAAGCCTTCAGGAGCCTCCAAGGGCGAGCAGCTGGCCAAGCGCCTGAGGCCCCTGAAGGCTTGTGAGGGACCCGAGGGCACCAACCAGCTGGGGACAGAGCCGGCTGGGGGCTGGGATTTCTGGCCTTGGACACACATGCTTTCCGCACACGTGGGCTGAGGCTGTGGGGACCGGGAAGCAGAGGACAGGGAGAGGGGCTGGGAGAGCATCACCCCCCACCACACCACACACACTCACACACACTCACATACACACCGCAGGATCATTCTCATACACACCACCGTCCCTCAACACACACCCACACACCTACACACACACAATCATACACAGACATGTGCACACACACTCTCATTCTTTCACCTGGTGAGGTCAGAATGTTCCAAATTCCTGACTGAGCCAGGAATCAAAGTAACCAAGAGTGTTTTGGGGATCTCTCTCATGCTCTCTCTCTCAAATAAACAAAATCTTAAAAAAAAAAAAAAAAAACAACTATAAGAAAAAAAAAAAGGGGCGACTGAGTGGCTCAGTCAGTT
Source organism: Neomonachus schauinslandi (assembly GCF_002201575.2). Classification (NCBI taxonomy): domain Eukaryota; kingdom Metazoa; phylum Chordata; class Mammalia; order Carnivora; family Phocidae; genus Neomonachus; species Neomonachus schauinslandi. Next base: position 54,844,531 of record NC_058413.1, on the reverse strand, counting down.
AAACATCTGCCTTCAACTCAGGTCATGATCCCCGGGGTCCTGGGATTCAGTTCTGCATCGGGCTCCCTGCTCAGCAGGGAGTCTGCTTCTCCCTCTGCCCCTCTCCCCTGCTTGTGCATGCTCTCTCTCTCTCTCTCTCTCACACACACACACACACACACACGAGCGCGCTCTCTCTCTCTCAAGCTTTCTCTCTCTCTCAAATAAATAAATAAAATCTTTAAAAAAAAACTATTTAAGAGTGTTTTGGGGAAGGAACTCAAGTTTTCCAGCTTGGTTTCCCTCCCTTTCTACTTCACTGAGGTCTTGCAGGGCACTGAGTTGCAGAGGAGACTCTCCAGGAGACAGTCAAGCACAGGAGAGAGGGACGCAGGCAGCACCATAGGAACCCAGCTTCAGCAGGTGAGGGGCAAGGAAGGCTTCACCAGAGAGGGGTGCTGGATCTGGGTCTTGAGGAATGAATAGGAGCTTGCCAAGAGGAAAACTGAGATGAGGAGAGGGAAGGTCAGATGTAAAATCCCACGAAAGTGGCATGAAAGAGTGCAGCAAATCTTTGCCTGGAGCGGAGGGCAGAGGGGAGGCGGGGAAGCGCTTGAGGGCTGCCCCGGGATGGCGTTGTGAAGAGTTTGGGACACAGAAGAGGAACCTGGACTGCTGTTTCCAGAAACACAGTGGACCGGGGCCCTGCCAATCATCCTGCTGACAACACAATGCTGGATAAAGTATTGAAAACATTGTCCTTGAGGGCACCCATGTGTCCGCAGAAACGGAAAACTGCTCAGAGAGGCTGGAACCCAGGGAGGTGAGCAGGGTCCTGAAGCAAGCTTTGGCTGCAGCATGTTTGCAGAACCTTCACCAGGAGTATAGCTTTCTGAGGTCTGGGAGCTCCAGGGCCGGAGGACAAAGCCTAGCCCTCCCTCCTGCCAGAGTGAAGTCCAATAGGAGACCCCCCCAAAAAACTGGGACCCCTCCAGAGGCTGAAGTATGTGAAAAGCTGACCCCTTTTCAAACTGCAAGGGATGGCCCCCAGGCTGGCTCAGGGGCGTGTTTGATTGCAGCCCGCATTCCCACCCCCACGTGGCCTGGAAAACTTCCAGCCTAGGATTCTTTCAGCAGTGGTCTCCACCGCCCATGCCTCACAGAAGCTAAGAAAGCCAGGAAGCCTAGGCTTTTCTTCCCCACAGAACAGAGTTTCTGACCAGTGTGTCCCAGGGAGCCGTGGCCTCTGCTGGGAGACAGGTGTGCAGGGCTGGGTGCCATCAGCCCTCAGGGTGGTCTGCTCGGCCTGGGGCAGCCTCACACACTTCCCACTGTGAAAAGGGTTGGGAGTCCCTGAGGAGGACTGTGGGAGCCTTGGGAGGAATTTAAGCTCCGGAGGGATGACAGCTGACGGCACCAAAGCCGCTGGGGCTCCTGCAAGAGGACAGGCCAGGCAGGGGAGGCCGGCCAAGAGGCCCACTGTGGAGAGAGCGGTGGGAGGGGAAGGAGGATGGAGAGCAGGGTTTGATTTGAGAGATACTTAGGATGTAGAATTAGGGCAAGGTGAGAGAGCGCGAGATCGGGGATTCCGGCTGGGGTAACTGGGCGCTCTTTCCATTGCCCACAGGGTGCCTGTGCATGGTCAGGCTGCCACAGGCATGCGACCTGCTGAGCACATGCCATCTGGACCTTTGCCCCCAGGCTGAGCAACCCACTGGGGTGGAGGTACAATGGAGGGACAGCTAAGGGGAGAAATATGCCAGGCAAGGTGGCTAGAAGAGAAAGACCCGCCCTCATGCCTTTTCTGAATGGCCGAAGATGGCTGGGACGGACACAAAGCTGGAGGCCTTCCTCTTGGGGTTTTCCCAGCTCTCATTCACATTCATCTAACTCTGGCAGCAAGTTCTTCTTACGGATGACTCCGATCTCTCCAGCTGCCTCTGATTCTCACTCCCCCGGGGGATTCAGCCTCACCCCGAGCCTCAGATCCCCCCAACCGCCCACCTCTCCCCATCTTTCCCCTGGCCATCTACTCCTTCATCCACGGTTACTGAGTGCAGTGGTGCTGGCCGCTGAGCGACCCAGACCTGGGCCCGCGAGCTCGCTCACAGTCAACCTCAGGAGGCAGGCTGGCTGTGAGACTATTCCAGGCCGGGGCTACAGTTCCTGTGTGCTAACCGGGACCCAGGTGCGCCCTCCTCCAAATACCATCCCCAGACACAACCTCTGAGGATGCTCTGGGGAGCGCGCTGGGCTGGAAGGCCAGAACCCTGGGTTATAACCCCAGCTCTGGCATTAAGACTTTGGGCAATGCCTGGTCCTTTCCTGAACCTCCCTTTCCCATCTGTATAATGGACACTAATAGGAGTGTGTACTACTGAGTGCTTAAAATTTCCCAGCCACTGTGCCAAGTACTTTTCATGGGCATTGTCATGTGGCTCTTTACTCACTATTTAATGAAGTCACCTGAGGAAAGCATTTAGCACAGTGGCTGGTATACAGTAAGTACTCAATACGATCACCTCTGTCTTATAGACCAGGAAATGGAGGCACAGATGAAATAATTTGCCTGAGGTAACAGAGCCAGGTAGAGGTAGAACAGGGATTCGAACCGGGTGGCCTGGCCTCGGTGCTCAGGGGCCCATATCCACTAAAGCTTACTGTTCCCTGGGGGATCTTGCCCCAGCTGGCAGGGCCTGGGGTCCCCTGGAAGGTCTCAGAGAGATGAAACCAGGCAAAGACAGTGAGCGCTAAGGAGGCACAGAGGCTGGGATTTCGATGACTACAAATGCAAACCGTTTGCAGAGCCCAGCTGGTGCCTGCTGGCTTGCAGCCCTGTCAGCCAGGTGCTGTCCTCTGCACCAGCCCGTGGGGCCCAGGTCTCTACCTGGAGGAGCCTTGGGCTTGGATACTGCTGCCCTGCAGGATGCAAAGGCAGGAGTTCCACATGACCAAGAGGGGGAGCTCTGGAGAAGGGACGCGTTGTGGCCAGCCTGATGCTGCACCCCCTGCGCCGCCCCCCCCAACAGGCTCTTCTACAGCCTGGGGGCCTGAGGAAAGCAGATATTCTCATTTGTCATTTGGGGGACTGAGGAGAAAGGGGAGGAAGAGTGGTTAGTCTTGGAGACCTGTTTAAGGTTCACACAAAATGCACCGCGGCTGCTTATTCTGCCTCCTTCCCTGCTTGGAGTTCGAGGGTAGGGCCCCTTGGCTCTGGGTCCTCGGCCCCTGGCACAGGGCCTGGCACAGAGGAGGAGCTCTGTGAAGGTTTGATGACTGGCTGAATGATTGACTGGGCTCTCTGGGCCAGCCTCCCCACCGTTTCCCTGTCTCCTAGCCTGCACTCTGCTCGCCCTCCTCCATACATGGCCTCAAGTATTATCAGACACAGATCTGACCCTGTCACCAGCCCATCCAATGCTCCCCATTGCTCTCTTGGTAAAGGCCTTGAATGCCCTTCTTTGCCTGAGCCTCACTTTCCCTCTTGGAAACGTTCTGCTTCTGCTCCAACAAGTTCTTTGCAGTTTCTTGAAACACTGTGTGCATGTGTGTGCAGACTCTGCTTCTGCGGTTCCCCCTGCTTGGAAAGCCCTTTCCTGGTTTGCTACTCACCCTTGATGATCCAGCACAAATGCCACGTCCCAGGAAGCCTTCTAGTACCCTCCCAGGCTGGATGCACCTTCTTCCATCTTTGTCTACTTGTGGGGACCATTTCTCCTGCCTATCACCAGCCCTGGAGTTCCTTGTTTCCTTTTGCCTCTCCCCTGCACAGACAGCTGGAGCCAGATCGGGCTCACCCCTGTGCTCTGGGGCCTGGCACATGGCTGGGCCCCGACTGGCAATGAAAGTTTACTGCAAGAATCATGTTCTACATTGGCCAACAGAAGGAGACAGACCAACCAACAGATAGAGAGAAGAGCCACAGAATGAGAATGCGCAAAGATGGAGAGCGTGATGGATGCACAAAGACAGGGAGGGGCAGAGCCCAGGGGAGGCAGAGGGAACAATCAGAGGCCTGACCCACCTGACTTTTGTCCAGAGCTTCCTGGACCAGCCAGCCTGTGCAGCCTGCCTGGCAGGGTGTGAGGTATTCAACATGGGTTCTGGGGTCACAGACAGGGTTAAAGTCGTCCAATGGGCAGGAGCAAGGCTCTGTGCAGGCTGGAAACAGGTCCGGTCCAGGCAGGTTGCTGGTGGGAGAGAAGGCGGCAGGGTTAGCCTGGCTTTCCGGCTCTCCCACAATGCACTGGGGCCACCTCAGCCCTGAAGCCCAAGGGGCCTTTTTCTTGATGGACTGGATTACTTCCTTTTCTTAGAAAATTCGAGTGATGTCTGTTGGACCAGGCAGGACACCTGACTAGCTGTGGGATCACCCACCTGTCCCTGCCTCTCTCAGGACCTCAGTGTCTCTGTCAGCTCTGCTGGGAACCCCCTCCCATGGCCACCCTGCAGTCTCATGGCCTCTCAGCTCCCTGTCACTACTCTGTTCACTGTGGCCACTGCATGACTTAGTCCCACCAACTCCCTCTGGAGGTCCTGCCCCCAAGTCCCAGGAGCACCCCTACTCTAGTCAGGTAGGAGATCAGAAGAAAGGCTGAGTCCGAGGGGTTAGGTCACCCTCGGTGGGGTGGGGAGGTGGCCCCTGGGACTCAGAGGAGGACCTGACTTCATGGCTCAGAGGGAGAAAACCTGCCAGGGAGCCTACGGCCAGGCTACAAATGAGGAGGGGGCCCCAGTGGGCAGCTGAGGGTCCTGTGGGCTTAGGCTGGGTATGGGCAGAGGCCCAGGCAGTGGGGCAGGTCTGGCCAGCTTAGTGAGATCTCAGTTCCCTGGAGAAGAGGTTCAACTCAACAGGGGGCTGGGGAGGTGGGTAGGACAACTGGGTACCAGAGTTGGGAAGGGGGCCTCGGGGCAGAGGTAAATGCACTCCTTCCCTCAGGAGGGGGTTTCCCTCTGACAGTGGGTGGGGGGAGATCATCTCTTCTTCCTTCCCTGCCAAGCAGGAAAGGGAACGGGCTGGTACTGCCTGAGCTGAGGTGGCACCAGGGGATTCTGCCCAGGGTCAGGCGCCCGTCAGGTTGCCCTGCCAGCAGCAGGAAGGCTGAGTGGATGAGAGTGGGGACTCTTCCGCAGCCCCTTGCTCCTGTGGGGAGAGCCCTGGCTCTGCCCCTCCCAGCTGGACAGCCCAGCTGGGCGACTTCACCTCTCTGAGCCTCACTAACCTCATCTGTGAAATGGGCATAATGGTACAACCCATCTCAGAGATGCTGTGAAGGTTCAGTGAGACAGAATATGGGAAGAGCTGAGCTGGACGCTGGGTGCGTGGGAGACCTCAGTTCTCGGCAGCTGCCGGTATCACTAGTTGGGCTGAAATATGAGAAAGCCTCCTGAATTTGCTCAGTTGGTCCCAAAAAGCTTCTTCAATGAATTAGAGCCCAAAGCTCAGTGAGTAAATTGCAAGAACAAAGATGAGAACACAGTGAGATGAGATGTCAGAGTCAAGGCGAGAGGCAGAAGAAAAGGGAAATAGGCACGTGTGCTAGGCTGACCTTTCTCCATTTACTTTTTGGAAGAAAAAAAAAGGGGGGGGGGGTGCCTGGGAGGCTCAGTCGGTTAAGCAGCCAACTCTTGATTTCGGCTCAGGACATGATCTCGGGGTCCTGGGATCGAGCCCCATGTCAGGCTCTGTGCTCAGCGAGGAATCTGCCAGAGATGCTCTCTCTCCTTCCTCTGCCCCTCCCCACCTCATGCGTTCTCCCTCTCTCTCTCCCCCCTCCCAAAATAAATAAATAAATCTTTTTAAAAAATAAAAAAATAAAGGCCCTGCCTCGCTCCTCAGACCGGGGACTGCAGAGGGTCTGGCTAAAGCTCCACCCACTGTGCCTAGAACAAGGGCTCTGCAGAGGGGAGGCAGGAGAGTCGCCTTACTGTCTGGGAGAAGGAGGGACAAGGAAGGAGGGGAAGGGAAAGGATGATGAGGGAGAGGTTGTGATGTGGGGCCTGGGCCAGAGAGAAGAGCTGAGCCTCTGTCAGGGTGGGATAGCTGGCATGTGGGTGGAGGGAGGAGATGCCCAGGGAGAGGTGGGAACGGAGACAATCGGGGAATTCTAGCTGGGTCTTGGGCCAGCCTAAGCCTGGAGCAGTTCCCAGGAAAAGTGAAGTCATTCTGGAGAAGAGGCAGCGAAGTAACTTCCAGCACCCTCTCGAAGACTGCCCCCAGCGGGAGAGAGCATATGCCTGAGGGTGGGAGGACAGAGAAACGAGAAGGGAGATAGGCATCGGAGGCTTTCCTCTTGGTGCTGCCTCAGATGTGGGAAAAGAACCTTGAGTTTTAGGGTCATGGAACAACAGCATTTTAGCTGCCAGGCTCTAAGAGCCACAAGTCTTCAAGGCCTCTGGGGGCCAACTCCTTCCTACGGCTTAAGTCCCTTCTGCAGTGTCCATGACAGATGCCTTCCAGCCCTGCTTGCCCCCTCTCTCTACACCCCCGCCCCCGGGGGATGGAGAGTGTGCGGGCTTCCTAGGCAGGCCTTTCCCCTGCCTGGGAGCAAAGCCTTCCTCATGCTGAGCTGGGTCCTGCTCTCTGACGTGGCCTCTGCCTTACCTCGGCCACTCTGGAGATGCCGTCCACACAAGTGGCTTTGCCCTGCCTTGGCTTCCACCTCTCCCCAGGCCTGAGCTGTCCCGTCTGTGAAGTTCCATCCTTGCCCCTCTTAGTGACGCCTGACACCTTGACTGGAGACTCAGAGAGAGAAGTCCCACTGCTCTGAAGTCAGGTGGGGAGGGGAGGAGAAGGTGCTGATGGAGAGTGAGCTTTGAGGTAGACGGGCACCCCATTCCCCTGGCCTTATCCAGGTCCCCACCCTGACACCACGCCCCCGCCCTTGCTTCTTACACACTCACCCAGGCTGGCGGGTGATGCCTGCAATCTGGTGGGTAGAGCAGCCCATGAAGAAGAGGGGCAGGCTGAGAAGTAGGCCGAACAGCGCCCCCAGCAGGCAAAGGGCGCCACAACGCACAGGGCCCAGGTGGAAGCGCTTGACCAGGATGCCCCCGACCACAATGCCCACGATGGCCGATGGGATGCTGAGGCAGCCTATGAGCAGGTTGGCGTAGGACGCTGTGACGGAAAACTGGCGCTCCAGGAACTTGGGCAGGAAGGTGGCCATGCCTGCCACCGTGGACGACATGCACACCTGGGACAGGACCACCAGCAGGAAGATGGGGTGGCGCAGGGTCCGCAGCAGCACCCTGGGGAACACTGTTGGGGTGAGCGGGGAGAAGGTCAGAGTGGGCAGGCCAGCCGTGCTTTCGTTTCTGTCCTGTCTTGCCCTGTTCAGTTGAAACTGGCCCATTCCTTCCATGCCGTCTCATTTAATTCTACTGCACCCAATTCCATTCCGTTACGTTTGACTCCTTTCCATTTAATTCTATTCCGCTTTTGAAACTCAGTTTCGTTCCATTCCATTGAATTAGATTGCACGCTATTCAATTGTGCCTCTTTCCCTTTTTTTTTTTTATGTGGTATTTTTTTTTATTCTTATGTTAATCCCCATACATTACATCATTAGTTTTAGATGTAGTGTTCCATGATTCGTTGTTTGTGCATAACACCCAGTGCTCCATGCAGAACGTGCCCTCCTCAATACCCATCACCAGGCTAACCCATCCTCCCACCCCCCTCCCCTCTAGAACCCTCAGTTTGTTTTTCAGAGTCCATCGTCTCTCATGGTTCGTCTACCCCTCCGATTTCCCCCGCTTCATTCTTCCCCTCCTGCTACCTTCTTCTTCTTCTT